>NW_027395819.1:0-67598 GCF_047715665.1 Aspergillus karnatakaensis | reverse complement strand
CCCTAACCCTAACCCTAACCCTAACCCTAACCCTAACCCTAACCCTAACCCTAACCCTAACCCTAACCCTAACCCTAACCCTAACCCTAACCCTATAAGTAGATATAAAGAGATAGTAATTTATAGTAATATTAGCTATACACCTATAGCATAAATCTGCCTACGAGCAATATTCTTTATTTTATTTATTATCCTAACTACTAACTCTTATAATAATATAGTCTAGTAGTTCTTAGTAACTATCTTCTTAACTATTATACTCTAGGGTAGTCCCTATAATAGTCTTATATAATCTAGGGCTGATCCTAGTTTTTTATTTATTATCTAATAGTTTACTTGTAAGGTATATTACCCTGCTATCTTAAGATAATAGCTAGTAACCTATGACTATAGTTCCTTTCTTAATAGTAGTTCTTTATAGACTGCTATCTTTTTTAGACTCTTATCCCCTTTAGACTACTACCCCCCTATAACTATAGTCCTAATTAACCTGCTGTTCTTCCTTTCCCAGCTGTCCTAACCAGGACAGCTATCCTTGTTTCTGCCTCGTGACTCCTTGTCAGGTTCTTAACAGAAGCTAAAGGTTAGTCCTTCTATAACACCACCTCGGTGGGCACCCAGGGTAGGTATTGTAGACCGTCATATTCGAGTTTTGGTCCAGTCATGCTGACAATCTTCAAGAGTAAACTCTGGAAATATTCTCAACACTCAAATGGTACTCTAAATTTTTTACGCCAGGTATATATTCTGTAGCTACTACATACACAGCATTGGGGGGGGGGGAAGCCCAGGTGGGGAACCCCGCAGCATCGATGGGCGTGGAATGAATGGTCAATGGAGCAAGTGCCCTGTTCCGCGGAACAAACTCAGAACAGTCACTACTGTCCACACACAGGAGCGATTATCTTTCTCCGAAAATTTTCGAGAAAGTTCGGATTCTGAGGAGCGAAGGCCCGCTGGGAGCGTAAAAAATAGGTCTTGATGATAATCACCTTCGTACTCACAGGACAGCGGGCTGTGAATTCTATTTGGAATCGACAGCTACTGGTATGATACACTGATACAAGGACAGATCAGATGAGATGCGGTTCAAGTGCTCCATATTTTTGACCATGCTGAAGTTGAAAAATAGGACAGCAGCTACATATTTGCGGCAGTTATTTGTAGGATGGTCCAGACTGTCGAGAGCCTGCTGAGAGGACCAGTACAAGCACTTTTATTGCCCCTGCCCCCAGAGCGGAATAAGCAGAGCTTGATGACACAATGCCTCGCGCAAATGTCCATTATGCAAGGGAACCCTATCTTCCTGGAACACGTGAATGCGCTCTCGATATAACGTATAGAGGAAAGATGAGGCCAGTAAGCCTCATTCTTGAGATTTGTCCGCCACCACGAGGGATTCAGGACGAACTCGAGCCGAGTCTGCCAGACGGTACACAATGCGTTCGTGTACCAGAAAGGTCTTGAGTAAGATAATGATGGTGTCTCCAATTACGCGGCCCTGGTGTCTTGGAGATCCGCGCACTGTTCCGCGGAAAGTGTACCCAGCCCTGCTCCACGAAACATACTAATATCATCGACCTGCCATACTGTTTCCGGATTTTCCAAGTATCGGTTTCCAAGTGTACCTGCTCTCAAGGTCAATCGTTTAAAGCGCTTGGTTCAAGTGTCGGGACAATGTGCGTAATAAACTCTTCAACGGACCGCCACCCGCTAATTCCAAATGCCAGGTACACTACATCCTTTGCATTCTTCGAGGCGATATGGGAGGTTTGTTGTCTCTTGCTCCAATATGATGGATTGAAATAACCAAAGATCACAGGCCGGAATTACCCATGTATTTGTCAATTTGGGATCCGACCACCCTAGCATCATGGAAGCAATCGTCAAGGGCCAACGCGATCGTCCCAATGCATTTCCGCAAATTATAACATGCCCCAGCGAGATGGTTGCTCTATCAATGGCTGATGGATACGCCCGATTGTCCAACCGGCCGCAGTGCGTGATTGTCCATGTGGACGTCGGTACACAGGCCCTTGGGCCTGCCGTGCATAACGCATCAGCCGGACGAGCGCCTGTACTAATATTTGCTGGATTGTCTCCATTTACAATTGAAGGTGAGCTTCCTAGATACCGTAAGCGCTCCACAGAGACTGATTGTTTTGCTCTAACCAAGGTGAACTGCGCGGTTCCCGCACCGAATTTATTCACTGGATTCAGGACGTCCCTGAGCAGACACAGATCGTGCGGCAATACTGTCGCTATACTGCAGAGATTAAAACGGGCCACAATGTAAAGCAGATTGTGAACCGCGCATTGCAGTTCGCAACCTCCGAGCCCCAAGGGCCTGTCTATTTGTGCGGAGCGCGTGAAGTGATGGAACAGGAGATTGTGCCGTATCACCTGGAACAAAAGTTCTGGACGCCTGTACAGCCCACAGCCCTGCCGGTAAACGCCCTTCCAATAATCACTTCATTACTGATGCAAGCGTCAGAGCCCCTGTGTATAACGGGGTACGGTGGCCGGAACCCTCAGGCCGTGGAGAGCCTTGTTGCCCTTGCAGATATAGTAAAGGGGCTGCGTGTGCTTGACACAGGAGGTAGTGATTTATGCTTCCCAGCCAATCATCGTGGATGGCTTAGTAGCCGCTTTGGCGTGCATGATGCTATACGAAGCGCGGATGTAATCTTGGTTCTCTCATGCGACGTTCCCTGGGTCAACACGCGATGCAAGCCCTCCAAGTCCGCGAGGATTATCCACATTGACACGGACCCCTTGAAACAAATCCCTGTTTTCTATCTCGATGCTGAGGCCCGCTACAGGGCGGACCCCGCTATCGCATGTTGCCAGCTCGTAGAGCATATCCGCAGTGATGCAACTCTGTTCCAGTTAAGCCAGTCTTCACAGTTTCAAGACCGTTGGGAAGCTCTTGGACAATCCCACAGTCGCCTTCTGGATTCAATAAGGGAGGCCGCCTCACCCAACAAGGATGGGTCTTATGGGACTGCCTACCTCTGCAGACTCATCCGCCAGCTCGCACCAAGCGACTCGATTTACGCAATAGAAGCCGTCACAAATACACCTATTGTGGCTGACCAGATCCAGGCGACTCTACCGGGCCAGTGGTTGAACTGTGGAGGCGGAGGCCTTGGATGGAGCTCGGGCGGCGCCCTTGGGATAAAGCTCGCGAGCGACTCGATACAAGGGGACAGGCCAAAGAAAATGGTTATCCAAATAGTTGGCGACGGCTCGTTCATGTTTAGCATCCCCGGGAGTGCTTTCTGGATCTCCCATCGGTATAAAATTCCAATCCTTACGATCGTGCTGAATAACCGAGGTTAGTTTTCTTCCCTATCATGCTCTGCATCTTTGCCTGAGTGGTACTAAGTCCTTTTCTAACGATCACTAGGTTGGAATGCCCCTCGCGTCTCAATGGAACTTGTGCATCCAGACGGCCTTGGCTCGCAGGTCAGCAACGATGAACTCAACATTGCCTTTTCGCCTCCCCCAGATTATTCAGGCATCGCCCGTGCGGCATCGAATAACACGATATTCGCAGCAAAGGTATCAGAGGCGTCGGATCTAGAAGGCGTCCTCCGCGAAGCTATTAGACAGGTGCAGAGTGGGACCACTGCAGTCATCGACGCGGTTATACACAATCAGGTCGCTTAGCCTGTAGCCTGGGGAGAAAGCTTTCCTGTTAGTCTGGCCAGAAGCCTTCTAGATAGGCATCCCTAGAGAGACAGTTCTTCATAGAACGGTATCGGAGACCATCGAATCATCATGTTTTGTCTACAAGTAGTATATCTTGAATAAAATTAGGTGACCTGTTTTAACTACTTTATCTTCAAAGCTGTTCTTAATTGATAGTATATATATATAATCTATTAGAGTTTATTATGCTAAATAGCTGTTACAGAAGACTAGTAAGAATTATACTATTGAATAAGGTGATAAAGAAATTTATATCATATTTAAACTACGATTATATTCTTATAGTGCAGAGCCTACTAAGTTATTAATACGACACGACCAATTCTAAGTTAAGGGCGCCGGCGCCAGGCAGAATCACTAGTCAGTTAAAAATAATCCGATACCAATAAACAAAGGATATATAATATTTACCTGTAACTTATCCTGGGCTAGAATAAAGGTAACTATTTGTTTCTAGGAACTAATGATATCTTTAGAGAAACTAACTAAGATATCTAAGGAACTAGATAAATCAAAATTAGCTAAGTAGATTATAACAAGAAGGCAATTGAAGATGAACATTCTTAATCACTTAATGACTATCTAAATATATTAGGGAAAGTTTAGGTTATTGTTACAGAAGAACAGACCTTCTACTTCTTCCTAACCCTGGTAGCCTTTTATAAGCTTATAATAAAACTTAACTTACTTAATCCTTTCCTTAAACAGCTTCTTTATCTAACTAGTATAAAAACTAGTTATATTTATAATTGAGTTTATTTAAAATCAATAACATAAAGTATCTTATATATAAAATACCTATGAAGTTATTTATACAAGTATATTATTATTCTAAAAATAACTCTAAATTCATAATATTTATTAATTATAAAAAATTAAGTAATACTAGATATAATAATAATAAGTATCCTTAAATATCCTTTATTTATATATTATTTTCTTACTATATAATAGTCTATCAGATAATATATCTAGTGAAATATAGTTTTCTTGTATATTATCCTCTTGCTTTATTATAATATACTAGATGATATATATATTTATATATATAACTTCTATAAGTATTTTACCTGGCAACCCTTATTGTATAATAGTTAGTACTTGGTTATACTTACTAGTATTATTAAACTTACCTAATATTAAAGATAATAATATAATAAGGGCCTAAATATTATAATCATAGAAGATTTTATAGCCAACAACATTCTCCTGTAAATAATAATATCCTGGGATACTATTATCCTATTATAATATCATTAGCTTATGTTATTCTGGCGTGTTGACCGCCTTGGCCGGGATCTTAACAGTTATACACATATACTATCCACTATATTAGAAGATATTATGGAGATAGTATATATAAGAGGCTATACTATTAAGTATATCATCTACTATATTATCATATAACAAAAAAGCATATTAATAAAGAATACTTAAGAGTATTTATTACTACTATATCAATATTTTATTTATTCTTAATAATGAATAATATGCTATTAATTAGAATTATCATCAAGGACCTAGCAGGGCAGAACCACAGGGAAGAATCTAGAGCAACACAGCATTACTTAGGGCTTGTAAGAAATATTCTAAGAGCAGGAGGGACCTATTATTAAGACATGGCCAGACGCAGGGGCCTGACAGCCTATTAAGTCCACCACCAGCAGGAAGAACCCTAACCACGTAAAAGAATAACTAATCAGGATAAAGGGCCTTTCTTATATAAGTTAATATATAGATAATAGGGCTAAGAGTAGATAGTATACCAAATCATCTACTACTACTATGCTAAATAATATATTATAAAGGATACTTAAGGATGCTTATTACTACCTTAATTAGTCTTATTCATTTTTTATAATTAATACCATATTATTATTTAGAGTGATTTTTGAAAATAGTAATATACTTATATAAACTACTTTATAAGTATTTTATATATAGGATACTTAGCCGTACTTACTTTAATTAAGCTTAACCCTAACTATAACTGGTTTGTTATACTAGTTAGGTAAGAGAGCTATTAAGAGAAAGGATTAAATAAGTTAGTTAGAATATTACAAGCTTATAAGAGCTGACTATATTACAAGCTTACAAGAGCTTACTAAGGTTAGGAAGAAGTAGAAGGTCTGTTCTTCTATAACACCTATAGCCAGGAACCTAGGCTAAATAAACTAGGGATAGATATATAGAAAAGTAGACTTAGACACATGTGCCTAGTACTAAGTAACTAGATACTAGAGACTAAGTTAAACTAATTAAAACCTTAATTACTACTTAGTATAATATCTTACAAAAATGATATAGTATTAATTATAAAGAATAAGTAAGACTACATATAATAGTAATAAGTATTCTTAAATATTCTTTATCTTAATTACTATCCTGACTACCACGCTTCCCTTGATAATATATTAGTTTATATAATAATTCTTAAAACTACTATCCTGATTACTAATACTGAGCTATTTACTATAATAATCTTTATAATAATCCTATATAATTTAAAGCTAGTCCTAGCTATTTATTTTCTATTTAGTACCTTACTTATAAGGTTAATAGCTATTTTTTATCAATACTATCCTCCTTTAATTATAATTCTTTATAGACTTTTATTCTTTCTAGACTACTGTCCTTCCCTCCCCTGCTGTCTTGGTTAGGATAGCTATCCCTGTTTCTGCCTTGTAGCTCTGCTTTGCTAGGTTCTTAACACAAGTCCTTTTTATCTTCAAAATAGTTTAACCCCTTAATATGCAATACTAAAATAATGATATAAATAAGATAGCCAATACTATTAAGAAATTTTTTATAAAATATTGTAGAATACTCTTAATAACTTAAATAATTATCCATACCTACTCGTATCTATTATTACACAATTCTTCTATAATTTTATGATTATTTATTCTATTTAATCTAGTTAGATCTATAATAATAGTTTTATTTCTTTAGTTATATTAACATCTTGGCAAGGCAGAATCATGGACTAATATCCCGGGAGGACCACTCTTAGGGAAAGGACAGGTATCTAGGGAAGACTAATAGTTAAGAAGGATAATAGTCTAGAAGAAAATAATAAGCTAGAAAAAACTATAATCTTAGCAGGACAGCTATCCTAGCAGGAGAGTAATCATAATGAGATAGCTATCTCATAAAATACTAGTAGTAATCTAATAAGTAATAAGAATAAGGCTAGAAATCTTTTCATTTCACGTGTATTTCCTATCACGAGTACTAAGGATAATATATAAAATAATTTACAGGAAAATATAAAAGAGACTATAAGGGATATACTAGGTAGTATACTAATAAAGGATATTTAAGGATACTTATTACTTATTCATATTTAAACTTATTTACTCCTTATAGATAAATATTATATTATGATTTAGAATTATCTTTAGAATAATAGTATACTTACTGTGGTTGACCCCGGTGATCTTATTAATACAGTGGATCCTTCCTAATTCAGTCATTTGAATTCTGCCAGGTCTAATATTAAAGCTATTCCCAAGTAAGCTAGTACTTAGTATAGCCTCCCTCTGCCTTAATAACTGCCTAACACCTTACCTGCATAGATTTAATAAGGCCTTTTGGAAAGTCCTCTAGTATTACATCCTATAAAGCATTATAAAATAGCTACTCATCCTCTAAATATTACTCTTGAATCTAATCCTTTATCTAGTTCTAGGTAGTCTTAATTAGGTTAAGATCTAGTAAGAAAGCAGGCCACAAGATAGGATAGATTCCATACTTATTAAGCTCTTTTATAGTATCTTGACTTGCATGACCTGGTGCATTATCATATATTAATTAAAGCTAGATATCTTATTAATATACAAGGCAGATATAGCTATTAATAATAGGCACAATCTACTCTAAATAGCTTTTCATATTAATATATCCCTATTCCTTCTCTTAAAAGAGACATGGCCCTTTTAAAAAACTATAAAATAATCCCCAAAACATCTAGCTATACTTTTTTAGAGGAGAAGACTATAGACAGGTCTCTTCAAGCTTTTCTCCTGCCTTTCTTATTATATAGCAGTATTTATAGAAGCCTGAAGTAACCTAAGTCTTACTAGACTAAAGAATTTAATTCTATTACTTAATTATCTAATTCACATGCTTAAGGGCCCAAGCAAGATATACATGCTTATTTTAATTTAATAAAGGTAGCTTGTAAAGAGCTTTATATCTTGTATAGCCTTATTTTTTAAGTGCTTAAGATAAGGCTGTTATTCTAACAAAAAAATCTAACTCTTAAATCACCTTATAATAAGGCATGCGCCAGGCCCGCTTTAATAAAGAGATAAATTTAATAATATAATTAATATCTTCTTTAAATAGCTTAATAAGATTAGCAAGTATATTAAACCTGTTAATAGGTTATTTAAAGCTAAGAGGTAATTTATTAATAAGTAAGCCCATTATCTTGTAAAGCTAGTACTTAAACTTAATTATCATGATTAAGGCGTGTAGAATTCTGCCTTGCTTCAGGCACTTTAAAGGGCTTAAGTATAGTAGGCATTTTGTAAATAGGAGGGATAGGTATCTTACTACAAGAGGTCTTAAAAATTGAGCTATCCAGAGGTCTTATTAGCTTCATTTTAGACCATATTAGGAAGGCGGTGCTTGAAGAATATTGACCGCTTCAAAAGATTCGGACCCACCGTACTAACAAAATCACCGGGGTCAACCACAGTATATAAACTACTCTACAAGTAATTTATATATAGGATACTTAACCTTAATTCCTTTAAATCAGCTTAACCCTACCTATAAATAGTCTTTATACTAATTAGGAAAAATAGCTATATTAAAGAAAGCATTAAGTAAGTTAATTTATTATTACAACCTTATAAGAAGTTACTAGGGTTAGAAAGACACAGAGAGGTCTGTTCTTCAGTAATAATAAGGTACTTAAAAGATTCTTTATATTAGATAAGCTTATATTATAAATAAGGCAAGTGTGTTCTTATAATACCTAAGATTGTCTTCTTAAGATACATAATTATACTAGAAAATACTAAGATAAAACCTTTATAAGTATTATTCCAAAGTAGCTAATAGTAAAGTCTACTTATAATGTTACTATATTTACTAGCTTTATAAACTGATATTAATATTTTATTAAGAAATATTCCAAATTTATAGCTTTATGAACTGATTTACTCAGACAGCCTGACAGGTAGGAAGCCCTATAATTTATTAGCAATTTAGAAGATGATATAATAAAAAAGAAATTACTCCTAAAAATAAAAACAAGCTTTATTTTAGAAGAATGTTTGTAAATCATTCTACACATCAGGCGAACAAGGCGCAAGTGCACGGGAACCTGGTTCCAAATCCAACTCCTGGAAAGCCGTTGCCGCATGTTGGGAAACCCATCAGAGACGTGAGGCGGAGCACGAAATTGGGACCCTTAGCTAAGATATGATGAGGCTGCCATGGATGAAGACGCGGCTCTCTGGGGGATGGCTGCTCTAATTTAGGACGGTATCTCTGTATTTCTATCTGTATATAGACTGTTCCGTTCATATGTTTTCACACATGACTATTCCAAATCTATCATTATCCCTATAGTTTTCGCATTTTAATCACTTTCAACGCACTCAAAGACCTGCTTGAGATTACCTCTAAAAGCCAAAAAGACCACTGAAGAAGTGGTTAGGCTTTGCCAACTGAATGTCGATGCGTTTGAGCACCTGCAGCGGTCGTTGCCCACCACGCTGATACTGGTAGCTCATGTCAAGATATGAAAGTAATAGACCATACAGTCTTCAATAAAGGCGATAAACACGTCAATTGTTTCAAAATGTTCGTTATGTACTGCTCTAAACAGCGAATCTCGCCAGGAATTCGAATCCTTTAGTAACAATGCTGAATTTCTCATCCCCCGGCTTCGCCATAGCATCAAACCCATGAGGCGCCCCCTCAACAATGACAATCTCTGCCCCTACCCCATTGGATTTCAACTCCTCAGCCGCCTTCTTAGAGAACCGTACATCGAACAAGGTATCCTTCTCCCCATGAATGAAATAAGTTGGCGGAAACGCCGAGTTGAATAGTTTACTCGGATCAACCTGAGAGTAATCATTATTTGGAACTAGAGCGTTCAGCCATGTCCCCTTTTTTATTCCGTCCATCAGCCAGGCAACTCTTGGGTTGGCGAGATCGGGACCGTTGGGCCCCGTGGGTGGACCAGCCGCACTTGGGGGTGGGATATGAGTCTGGACTTCGTCAAGGACGGATTGCGGGAAGGATGGGATATGGGAAAAGGCGGGATTCGGCGTATGATAAAAGCTGTCCTCTAAATATGTTGCTGGGAACACAGGGAGGATTGCCAGCGGTTTCTGCGGGAGGGAAGCCTATTACTCAGATAAGTTAGGCTCGTCTTCTAGACACGGGGCTACAATGAATTAACGGATAACGCTCACCATGAGAAGAGCCAAAGTCCCGCCCGCAGAGTGCCCAATAGTCACGATTTTTTTCCCATCCAGCTGCACATTGGCATCTTCTGCGATCAACTTGGGTAATTCAGTTTGACTCCACAGGTAACTATCCTTTGCATCGTTCAGTGGGCCGTTAATAAGTGAGATAGTCGGGCCGAGCCTGTAGTTCGGTGACACAACAGCGCCAAAACCTAGACGAAGCAGTTCCGCTGCATAGTGGGAAGAGAACATGTCCTTGTTTCCAAGAACAAAGTTGCCTCCGTGAAAGTAGAGTGCTGAAGGTGTCAGAGAGGGTTGAAGCAATATCCTATTGGCCACTTACCAATCGGTTTGGCAACAGTAGAAGGGTCAGAATTATACCAGACAGTCGCCTGTAGGGGCTCACTGCCGCCAAGCTGCTTATACACGAATTCTGTGCGCTGCATGGTGGTTTTTCGCGCGCGGTAAACTGAAGACGCCTGGTATACGGGGTTCGGCGTCGAGCGGGATCGAGACGAATATAGGACTCTGCGGATCTGGGCCGGTAGAAGAGCTGTTTTGAACATAGATTTCTTAATGCGGGGTCAATTGCTTGTGCCGCTCGGATTTATAGAAGGGTTATGCCACATTCCGCGGAGGCCAGTTCCGCGGAGCGAAACTTGGCTCCTCATATGGAGTTAGCCCGGAGATAGCGGACTCCTTAGAAGGTGGCCATGTTTCATCCCCACACCATTTTCCCAGAGAGGCGCAAAGATTGCTAATGTTATATCTAACATCTGCCAGTGTCGTCTGCTAGATCTATATGGACATCATCCGACCGGTCATTGATGAGAAGGTTCCCGCCTTTCTCGCTGTTAGTCCGTGTGGAAGGCATGGGCATGGCAAGCGTTGAAACACATTGGCCAAGCAGCTTATGAGTGATTCCTTGGTGGTCGTTTGAATGTAGAACGATGGTTTACACATTCCGATATTGGAGTCTTCCGACTAAGAACTGTAAATGCCTGAGATTCCTTCATAACGGCTGGGCTGGGCTCAAATCGTCCAGCTTCTTAGGAGAAACACCCACGAAATGCCCCTCCTTTTACTTCTTCCTGACTGCAGCAGTCATAATGCGCCGAAGTCCCTTACGTGTACACAGCACTAGCACTGGAACTGGTTGGTGACCCCTAGGACTTACCCCTAGCGGCCTTTGCCCCAGCCGGGGACGGCAGGACACGCACGTGCTTAGGTGGTGAGCTACAGCCGAAAAATATAACTAAACAACTCACAAACACTCCACCAACCCACCTGGACAGTCACTGGCTCTAAAGCAACAATGTCACATAAAGAGCGCGGTGCTGTACATAATCGGAGATGTCATTCATGCAATAAAACTTTCTCCAAGTCTGAGCACCTCACTCGCCATTTGCGCAGCCACACGAAAGAACGGCCTTATTGCTGCTCAATCTGTGGCAAACTATATTCCCGCAGGTCCGCATCATACCAAACCTCGTCGTCTCGTGGAATTAACATACTACTCCTAGTGATGTGTTGCGACGACACGAAAAAAGTCACCAGAATGCATCGCCTCTTTCGCCTCATCAACCAGAACAGGCCATCACCATGTTTACCCCTCTATCACAGGGCACCCCTAATCCGACTAGCCTTCAGTTGATCCCTGATTGCGCCAGTACCATGCTTGAACTGCCTAATCAATCGGCTATGATAGGAGAGTTCCAGTCAATAGGCATGCTCTCAGGGCTCGAGGCTGGTTCACGCGATGACCCCAGCTTCAGCAGTGACCCGAGCTCTTGGTTTCTGGGGGCGGGGCTAGACGTCGATGCGTTGGATTTTACATTGTCATCCGCCGTTTCGGAGTGGGCGCAACTTCCTCCGCCAATACTCCTATCCAATCCCACCGATGTGCCCACTTCCAGCTATTCTTCGGGTCCAATACCGACCGTTCCGCAAGAGCTACTGGCGGACAGTGTGTCGCGGCGGTGGTTCACCCGGCATGTGGTCGAGGAAGGGTCACCACGGAACAACTCGCAAGCAACTTTAAGCAGCAACCATGAAGGCGGCAGTCACTTTGGCCAGGGAAACCTTGCGGCCGACGAGGATTATCGGGCGCGTCTGTCGCAGACTCTACAACCTCGCCTGCACAATGAGAGTCTCCCGTCGTCCGACCGATTGAATCTCTTTGCAAGCCTCTTCTTCAGTCGCTTCAACTCCCTGCTTCCAATCGTGCATGTGCCCTCGTTTAAACCCACTATGGAGAATTCTCTGCTTTTTATTTCGATTTGCTCGGTCGGTAGTCTCTTTGTCGGGTCGGGCCTTGCTGTTGCTCAAGGAACCCGTCTGTTCGAGCGCTTGAATAAAGCAATATTAGCGTCCTGGGAGTCGGTCCTGTCCCAGAGTCGCTCCAACGCGCTCTCAATGGTCCAAGCAGCGGTGATTGGCCAGACGTTTGCGATTTTATCTGGCCGGCCCAAAACTCTTATGCTAGCCGATGTCCTGCATGGCACAGTCATGGCTTGGGCCCGCGAGTCAGATAAACATGCACTGCAACCCCCACTCGTCCCGCAAAACCTGGATCCTGGTACTACTGGCGCCGATCTAGATGAGCAATGGACGCGGTGGATTGATCAGGAGCAGCGGAGACGAGTGGAGACCGCATTGAATATTCACGATGCCGAGCTGGCCAGCCTACTGCACCACGAGCCTCTCCGCAAACATCGCCTCAGCACGATCCCATGTGTGGCCTCTGATGAGCTATTTACGGCCCCTATCGCGCCCCGATGGGCGGAGCTTTACAAGAAGTCTCCAATAACACAGGACATATCGCTGATCATTGCAGATGTCCCCCTTCACGCGGCGGTGAGACACTCGAGGTTTGCAGTGTACGGAGTGCTGGAGTGCATTAATGCACACGTCATAGAGGCGCGCCGGTCAAATACACTGGACGAGCACGAATCACGGCGCCTGTCCAGCGTCCTCATGCAGTGGTGGCGAATCTACACCAACCACTTCTCTGTTGACTCGGATAACGACCCGTTTAGCCTTCCAGTGCTCTGGCACTCTGTCTTTCTCGGCATCTACGCTGATGTAGACCTGTTGGAGCAAGCAATCGGTCGCGATGGAGAGAGTAGAGCCGCTGATGCATCGTCGCGTATCCGTTCTTGGGCTACCTCGCTCGACGCGAGCAAATGCCTGGTGCACGCGATCCTCATCCATCAGTACCTCGAGCGCATGCGTGTGTCCGCCGAGCCGGCCATCCACGTGCCCCGCGCTATTTTCACGGCAGCGCTGGCCTGGTTCTGTTTTACCCGCCTGGGCAGCGGACATACAATCACTACAGACGCATTCGACGCCCCCGAGATCCGGCTTGTAGGGAATCTCTTTCCAACGCTGGGTTCTTCCCGGGACGCTCAGAGCCAGGGGTTCGGTGAAGCCTCGACGTTTGCCAGTGTTAGCTATTTACACCGCTTGATCGATCTGATGGGGCGCTTTGGGCGATGGGGCATCTCGGAGTCGTTCTCTTCAATTTTATGTGCGGCGCTTGAAAGTAAACAAAGTGGATGATGAGGTGTTGCGGTTGGTTAAAGGACCGAGCGATGCTAGGCAGTAGTAGGGGTTTGTATTGGTAGAGTATTTTGAACGCGGCGCCTGAAAGCTCGATATCGTCTGTCATCCTAGCTCAGAGGCCTTGGTCTCTTTTACATGACCAGCAACCTCCTGTGACTTTCCAGGATAACTTGTAGTAACAACCCCACGGTGAGTAGCACCACATGGTGGGGTGGGTTCTGTACTGCGGGGTGCCTGGCGGGGTGCCTCGCCGAGTTTCGCTGCCAAAACAGCTACTGTATTGGAGGGGGGGGTTTCTCTCCACTAATCAGCGTGCAGATGTACCGGTGTTCGTGTCTTCAAATCAGTGTGGCCACCGTGCGTTGGTGTGCGCTACCAGCGTCGCGATGACAATATATGGAGTGTACCCCGTTTGACGGGGTTGCTTTTAAGAGACATGTCGGGTATATATAAGCGAGAATCATTCATTATAGAAAGCAGGTTGTTCTCATTGTGATCTCGCATCTAAGGTTCCAATTGTCGTTGTTTTTGATCAGATACATCCATTGCGCTATGCCCCTCTTCACAGAACACGCCTCTAGCTCGCGCAACCTCAGGGTCCTCCCCTCTTTCGCACCACCACTTCCGCGCCTGTGCCCCGAGTTTGTTCCCCCTGAAGATGATGAGATTAAGCGGTACGAGGTTGTTATTGTCGGGGTGTGTCCACAGCAAACTAGAGCGCCCATATTATGTGCATTGTTACTGATCCTGGCGCGAACAGGCTGGCCCAGCAGGCTTGATGCTCCAGCTTCTCCTATCTCGATACGGGCTCTCTGATTCATCCCTTCTCTGTATTGACTCGAAACCCGGCACGCTAAAATCCGGCCAAGCCGACGGGATCCAGCCACGCACGCTGGAAGTTTTCAAAACACTCGGCATCTCCGACGAGATCGAGAACGAGGCATGCCAGATGTGGGAGTTTGCATTTTGGAACGCATCTGATGACGCCGGTAAGATCATTGAGCGCCGCAGCATTGTCCCCGAGGTGATCCCGCCCGCAAGATTCCCCTACGAGGCGACGATCCATCAGGGCCGCATCGAGCGAATCATGGAGACGGATTTGCACCGGTACTCGGCGCGTGGCGTGCAGCGGAACACGTCGCTGCTCGCAGTACGGATAGATGAGGAGGGGGATCCAGACTTTCCCGTGCTCGCAGAGATTCAGGTAGCAGACGGCGACAACCATGATAGACCGCAGCTTGTCGTTATTCGCACTAAGCATCTAGTGGGCGCAGATGGCGCGCACTCGATCGTCCGCAAGTCGCTCGGCCTGCCCTTGGAGGGCCAGTCGCTAGACCACATCTGGGGCGTCGTCGATCTGGTCGTTGAGACTGATTTCCCGGATATCCGGCGGCGGTGTGCGGTGCATGCGCCTGCAGGGTCTGTCATGGTAATTCCGCGCGAGCGCATTAGTACAGGTGAGTACCTCACGCGCCTATATGTGCATGTTCCTGGGGCTGTGGAGGCAGCTGAGAGCCGCGATGCCGATGCGGACCTGAAGCAAGGTGCCAAGGGGCGTCGGAGCCAGGTTACGCTGGACGGGATCCTGGCGCAGGCGAGCGCGGTGTTGCACCCGTACTATATCCGGCCCAAGCGGAAGCGTGCGGTTGACTGGTGGGCTGCGTACCAGATTGGGCAGCGCGTGTGTCCGGAATTCATTGTGAGGGACTCGAGCGGGTTGGGGCGGGTGTTTATTGTTGGCGATGGTGGGTCTTTCTCTTCCCTGTTTGACTGCATTTTTCGTTGGCGTTATAGTCTTAGCTAACAAATCTCATCTTAGCTTGCCACACGCACAGCCCAAAGGTTTGTTTCAGCTCGAATACCATGCTCCCCGCCAATTTACCTAAAATCTGTGTATAGGCCGGCCAAGGCATGAACGTCTCCATGATGGATTCATACAACCTCGCCTGGAAGCTTGCGTACCACATCAACGGCCTCACCCCGCCTCCTGACTCTCCATCCTTCTCGGATGATAAAGGGAGCCCGAGTCCATGCCCGCTTCTCGATACATACCACACGGAGAGGCACGAGAATGCCAAACGACTTATCGACTTCGACAGAAAGTTCTCGACCGGCTTCTCGGATAAGGTGGGCACGGCCGAATCGACGTCCGGACTCTCCCATGCCGAGTTCGTCGATCTATTTAGCACGGGATGCGGCTTTACCAGCGGATGTGGGGTTGAGTATGTGGAGAATCTCGCCGTTGACAAGGGTGGCTCTGCTAGTAGTGGTTGCCCCGTCGTAACCGGGTCAGACTATCTCGCAGGGATTCTCCGGCCTGGTCACCGGCTACTTAATATCAAAATGAAGCGGTTCGCGGATGGATGGCATCGTGATATTCAAGACGGTGGGTCTCAGATGCCATAAGCAAGCTCCCACTAACCTGAATATTTTCTTCTACGGACAGATCTCGCCTCCACCGGCCGATTGCGCATCATCTCTCTCCTCAGCACCGACCTGCTCGACACGACCGGCGCGTCCGCAGCCTCACTCAACGCCACTACTGCCCTCGTGCAAGTGTTTCCCCAGTCCCTCATCGAGCAGATCATTATCCATCCCCGCGTTCCGGGTGAGATTACATGGGAAAGCATTCCCGCTTGCGTCAAGTCCCACAACGAGATGACCTTCTACAGTGGTTACGAACTCGACGATGCATACCGCATTTATGGCGTCGACCCGAGCCGCGGCGCGCTAGTTGTTGTGCGCCCGGATGGGTATGTAGGGTTGATTGCGGAGCTTGGTGATGTCACTCGCGTGGACGCGTATCTGAGTGGGATAATTAGCCGGGCTACGTAGACAACTGAAGATCACAGATTCTTTGTGATATGCTTGACCAGGGTTTTATTCACCCGCAGACGCATGCTGGGTTATGTGTATACAAGAAAGAAAGAGGGTCATGATTGACACATTTCATAATTTGTGCTACCTAGGCTTCCTACTTAAATTGTTTCACTTCCAAATCCATTGTCTTATACACAACCAGTGCTACTAACCTCACTCACAACGGCCGAGGAACCACCCCAAACCCCTATGGCTCGAACAACCTAATAATTGTCGCCTACCATCCAATTCTGCTGCCAGTGCAGCTCAGAGCCAAAGTGTAACACGAGCTGCGGGATTAGTCTTCCAATCTGCAGCAATCTGATGTTCTTCCCCAGACATATCCTAGTTCCAGACGACTCGACTGCTCTCGTTACGAATGAGACACAGCTCGATTGAGGTGATGAAGGCGGGTAGCGCGCGCGTAATCGAAGCTATTGCGAGATGATTGTGGTTGTTCTGTCAAGATTACTTTCGACCGGCCAGTCAAGAAGCCTTTCGTTGAAATGATATAGTAATGCATTGCTTTATATAATGGGCTCTTGTCGAAATCCCGAAAATCGGCATCCGGCGTTTAACAGTTTGGCGGGAGCTCTCCGGGAGAGCGCCTGAAGCACCCACACGCCTGTTCGTCAGGACGCGTTTCAACTCCCAGTAATAACAAAATTTCGGGTCGTTGTCGCTGACTAGGGTGGATTGGCGACGTCTAGCTTCTATATGTGGTCTTTTGTGTCCGGTAGACGGCTCTGGTGAGTAGACCATTAAACTCATCAGATGAGGGTACCCATTTGGCCACGTAGTCCTGGAGCTCAAAAGGGAAGGTATTCGGCGGAGCCTTATGATCAGACTTCATGTCGATGAATGTCGAGGAAATCTCCTAATCGATGGCGAAAGCCGATGCTTCACTCCTCCAACCCGGATGGGTTGCCTGGGTTACTTCGCGTCCGACGGAGCGTAGGTGCAGGATCCTGCTACTAATGTTCCGCGGATCGTTTCGGCGTATATAAGAGAGACGGTAGCAATAATATCACAACTGCAAAACTATATAGGATATTGATTCGTCACAGAATTCAGATCAAACGTCATGAAGACCACTCGGCGCCAGCACAGCACGGGCTTCCTTGCCGAGTTTGACCCCGTCATGGTTATTCACGTTACTGGTAATGAATCGGTCCAGGGGCATTGCAATATTGCGATATCCTTCAATCAGCTGAGGAGGCCCAAGGTATGCTGGCCTTTGATTTGTCTGGGGGCGCACTGGCTAGATCCTTTCTGCTATTGCAGGCCGTAAAACGTCTGGCCATTCTGGAGCCTCTTCTGGGCTCACAGGGGATGTATTCTCATTCATGGTGGAAATTTGCTCTTCTAAAGCATCGATGCGTGCAGCCAGTGCTCCCTTAGACTTGTCATGATGCCATAGGTTCGTCCGACCGGAGGCAGGTTGGCTGGTGGCACCACGGTCGGCGCAGGTCGGATATCCAACACAACGTTGTTTCCGACGATGACAGCGGCGATAGGATTTGTGGAGCTGTTTTCATAAATTTGCTGGCTGCTCCATCTGGACTTGTATTGGAGTAGGATTTTGAATCAAGACCGAGGCGGGCTTTATGATGGCCCGGTTTCCCCGCAGTTTGGCAGCCGGTCTGCGAGAGATCCTATTGCACAGAGCTTTTGCTAGACCTGGACTATTCGGCATTACGATCTCTCCCCGTGTGGGAGTTGAATTGTTTCCATGACTGCTTGGAGATCCAGCTTTGGTGGTGGTGTTCTGAGACTCGTCATTATGGAGCCTGAAGTCGTGATAGCATGACGCTAGTGAAACTTGTAGAGATATATATTATGAGGTATCCAGATCTCGGCACCTTAATAGTCTTAATTATATGTTAACATTTTAGTCCCCATACAGCCCAGCAAAGGACCCGGGCCATGCACTTGACAACCCCTCGACGCACATCATTCCCAGCGCCGTGGGGTCTGATCCTTCCAGCATGTTCAAGAAGTCGGCGTTTGCCGCAAAGAACTCTGCCTCGATCCCCGTCGGCTGCCATTCCGCTGCGGTCCCGATGCTTCCAGCACCACTTGAGTCAACATTGAGAGGTGGCATTTGCGCCTGATCGGCAATTGTTTCCAGATCTCGGAGTGCGCTACCGGAATCCGACCCGGGCGCGGTGACCCAGGGGTACAATTGGCTGAATATATATATCGCCGTGTGGAAGGGTCCGGAGCACAGCTGACCATAGTCTTGTGGTGAGTATGAGACGGCAAGGAGCAGGAAGGACAACTGGGACAGCAGCAGTGCAACTAGTATGGGATAGATGAGAGGCCTTATAATCTGCGCGTCCATCATCTCCATGTGAAGATCGACCGATCCTCGGACCAAGTCGATCAGTCTGCTGGTCGCCGGCGGCTGCGCGAGGATCTCTTGCACCGAGGCGAAGGTCCCAATGTGGATCAGCATCCTTGCCTGCATGACACGAAGATCGAAGACGCCTTTCAAAGCGGTCTGAAGCCAGGCGGGCATGTCGATCTTTGGATCGAGGGTCTCGAATCCCTGGGTTGGAACCTTGTCCGCAAGCTTCTGGAGTTGAAAGCTGAGGAATTCCGCACGATCGCGTCTGTTCATTGTCGGCTGCGAGTCCGCATTGACGAGTTCCCAAATGTCAGCCAGCGTTCGGTTCAAGGCAACCGTCGACGACAGGTAGGATTCCTGGGGACCCTGTACGGCAATTAGGTACATAGCACGGTTACCACACAGATACATAGGAGTAATACCAGGTCAAGCAATTCCGTATCAATATCACTGTCATGCATGGTCCACTGTAGCCCCGTGGTGAAACTTGATTTCATATTGAGATCATAGACACAGGCAAAAATGCGTCTGCAACAGGTGACTCCGACTTTCTGCACCTCGGAAACACTGTAAAAGCTTTCGCGATGGATGCCTAACTCGAGGCATAATCTCGCTGCGACTCCGGACATTCTCCACGCCTTGATCGGGGAATTCTTCAGGTCCAGGTAAATGCACTATTGGTTCCAACGATCAGCATGCGTTAGGTCAAAGAGGCCGAAAGCAAGAAAGGTTACCATCAGCGCAGCCATGATAATATCCTCCAACTGAGCCTCCTCCTGAACAAGGGTTGAGTTCACATTCCATACCAGGTGGCTTTCAAGATCCTGTGACAACGTGTTTTGTATCTCTCCGCGCGATACCTGGGTGATTGCCACCGTTGCTTTCATTATTTCCACATCTATGAGGTCGATATTAGTCGCGTCGTCGCCCTGCGATTGTGATAGCAGTCGGAAGAGTGCATCGACCTTTGGCAGCGCTAATTCAAGGTTGATGCACGGGTATAGCGGGTAGATTTCGTTTATGAAGATGGAGACCAGGGTAGAGACTCTGTTGTGTCCAAGTTCCAATAACGGTTGCGCGGCTTGTAGAAGCGTGATTAAGTCGCCGACCGGACTGGACCCGTCGGTTGCGATTGTCGTGCCGGTCGCGCGAGTCTCTGGATTCACCAACAGTCCTCTCTGCTTTAAGACATCGCGAGCAAGATTGAAGCGGTACATGGAATGGCTAGGATGGATGACCCTCCCCAAGTGCAGTTGTAGACTGCTGGTGGGCGGTCGGTTTAAAGAGGAGCCGGGGCGAAGAAGAGTGCCACGCTGTTCGGACACCCGAGTCGCTCGTGCCATTACCGATTGAGGTGATTCTTGCTCCGATGACTGTGCAGGACTGGCGCTTTGCGCTGACCGGGAGACTGGATTGCTTCGCGTCGACTGTCGGCGCTCAGCCTCCTGTCGTGGTGGTTCAACATATGTGCACTCCCCACGGAGCTCCTGGCAGCGATTACACGGGTGGCTGCCACTGCACTTCACCTTTCGGATCTTGCAACTCTCACTGTAGGACGATGAGTACGGCGGGGTCACATCACCAAGTTCGGAGCACCAGCATACCAGGCCACTCTGGTGTATTTGACCCTTTTCCGGGGTCGCGACTCGTTTCTCGGTCGAGCCGCCCGTGTTAAACGAGCACGTTTCATTTGGGGAGATGCGAGGGCGGGGATACGGAAGGATGACTACGGCACAGAATAGCTAAGAGAAGGGGAAGAAGATGGGGAGGATTACGGGGTGAGGGGGGACTGACGCGGGGACTGGCGCCTTATGCAGGCCCCTGTCCTCCCAACCTCCCCACACCCCGCGCCAGTCCAGACAAGCCCGGATTGGCTCACTCGACGTGGTGGTGTGGGGAAGGAATTGCCTTCTCCCTGTTCCCAGCTCCGCTGAGTAATACCGGTACGCGTCGCCCACTCGCGCGAGCTGTGTCTTCTCCCGATTTCTGCCGGCTCCGCCACGAAGGAAAAGCTTAACGAGAGTCACCGATGGGGACCAGACCAAGTTGGACACAGTCCAGGCTTGGACCATTACCTACACACAATCGGCGGAGCCTTGCGGGTTAGAGAATCCGCATGACTAACTAAGCGAAGCCCATTAGGTAGTTAACTAGTTACTTCCACGCAAAGGCGGTTAATAAGCAGCATCCCGGATTCGCTAACTAGCTACAGCTGGAGCTCGACAGGGTGTGCGTTGTTCTCAGACAGATCGATTTACGGGCACAGCAAATCAGGAGATCGGGGGCCCAACACTGAGGGATATTACTTCTCCCGCAAAGTCGGGGCCCTGTCAAGCTTTTCGGTCGGAGGCAGGGCGCGACACACTCTTCAACCTCTCAATCTGAGAGATTCGAAACATCAGAATGCCGCAATGATACAAATGGAGCAAGATCTTCTTGACAATATATGTACATGAGAGCCTTTATCTCTTGTCATAAGCTTTGGTCAAACTCGGCGTTTCAAGCGAATATGCAAGTTGTCGATCTCGGAAAACCAACACGACCGGATGCTCCAGGGGTTGGAAGGATTCAGGAGCTCAACATCATACCGGGAAACGAGCTGCGCCATAAATTTATAAACCTCAAAGGTAGCGAGATTCCGGCCAATGCAAGTACGAGAACCATACCCAAACTGCATTGAGTCAATGTTAGCGATTGGAGTGGCAGTTTCCTCTGGTTCCCACTCACCGTGGCAAGCTGTTTCTCCATCTCTTTAATCTTTTCGAGGGAGTTGCCCTCATCTTTGATCCACCTCTCCGGGTTCCATACGTCAGCGTCCTCTCCGAAAATGTCCCGGCACCGATTTTGTGCAAGGGGACTCATGGATAAGGTAGCGGAGGCGGGGATGTAGTATCCTTCAATATTGAGTCCGTCTGCTGGGGCGAGCCTAGGGAGCTGATAGGTAATGCTGGGATGTAGGCGTCCGCCTTCTTTAATACATGCACTGAGAAACGGAAGGTCCTTGATTTTGTTGAACGACAGCGGGTCGTGCGTATCTTCGGAGTCATTGCTCGTCCGGGGGACCGCATCTATCTCCATTTGTAGGCGCTTATACCGCACAGGGTCCTGTAGAAGTGGGCCCAGCACAGCCTTGATTGCAACAGAGGTCGTATCCGCGCCGGCGGCAAGAAGATTCCCGACCTCGGCAAGAACATCCCCAATGCCCGCTGGCGCTCCTTGAGGGTCTTTCATCTCAACGAAATGATCAAGCATGTCCCTATCACCGGTTCGCTTTGGGCCCTCCTGTATCCGCTGAATGATTTTCCCGACCGAGAATGTGCCAAATGCGCGGGAATATCGAGAAAGGGGGAGCCCGAGCACTCGTGAAGCGAGGTCGGTAAAAGAGGTTGTCAGCCAGCTACTTTGTAAAGGCAGATATCCAAGGTTTGAGATCCAGTAGAATGCCCCGTGTATACAGCCGATGAAGCCATCCTTATCGTAGCCGGACTCAATGAATCCCATAGGGTCGCTAAGGCAAAGGGTGCCCACCACATCGTAGGTAAGATATGATGCCCAGAGACTGAGATTAATGGGTTCGCCACGTTTCGCAAACTCGTCGAATCGTTGCCACAGTGTGTTCATCACTGGCTGGATTTTCCCTTCTAGCGATACGACTGTAGACATGCTGTATGCCGCTGACACTCTTTTGCGAAGAAAGCCATGTTGGGCTGGATCCGTGGCACCGAAAAACTACCTTGTGGGTCAGTCATGATTCATCTAGATAGTTGCGGGCAGAAAAACCGAAATAGCATCGCTTTTCCCCCCTCCTAACGCCTTCCAAGTATCGTACCAATTTGTCTGGCAATGGCCGTTAAATCTGTACCAGTGCTTTATAGAATTAAGGGCCACACACCTTCCTCGTTCCTTTGCTATGGCCGTAAACAGTTTTAACAAGGTCAGGGCTCACGATACTGACTTCATTTGGCGCAATCCTGACAACCGGCCCGTATTTCCGATGAAGTTGAAGAATATCGATATGCCACTTTCCCTGGAAGTAGCGATTCGTACGCCATAGCTCTGTAAACCTTGCGAGGGTTGGACCCGGCGCCTTGCTCAGAGGATGTAGATAGGATTGGTAAAAGATAAAAACGGCAATAAATACCACCACCACGCACACCCACCATCCAGGAGGTATGCCCACCACCGTCGACATTATCGAGTTCAGCTTCCCTCTGATCGCCATGATAAAACACTTGTGCTGTGGTAAGCCTAGTGAAGGAAGATGTCGTGTGAGAGTTCAGATTTTTCAAGGGGATGGAGGCTTAAAATAGCAACAATCTTTATATCATCAAGCTCTTTGCAGGTGATCATTATGAAGTTTGTATATAGAGGCTGTTTTCCGAGGTTCATTCCGCGGAACCATCAGTCCATGTCTACCTACAGCCATGACTCTGGTTTTCTCGATAAACCTCGAATTGCCAGCGGCTGTATTTTTCCCCGTGGGGAATCGAGACCTGGGGAAGATTCTGGCTAGCATAATTTCATAACCTAATCTATCTCATCCTCCTACTCCTTTGAAATTGGTTCTGAATATGCGGCTCTCTCTTCTCCTTTACCTAAGTATGTACAGACCATCACCAAGCCGGTCAGCGATCTGCACATGGAAAATCTACGCTTTGCTCGATCGATCGGGCGAATGGTGTCAATCGCATAGCTACCCCCCTCCCCCTCATAGGGCCCTCCCCATGTGGGCCTTGCAGATAACCGATCAGTTGCATTACTTTGCGCAGAACTTTGTATTCCGCGGAAGGTATTCGAGCAGAACAGCTGGTTTGATTTGCTATTTGCCGTCTGTTCTCCCGTCAACACTAAAATGATGCCGATTGAGGAATATATATCTTGACTAGCCGCGGTTACTTTTACGGCGCCTACTGGTCCTTAAAGTACCTTTGTTCTTTTCTTTTTCTAATATTTCCTTTTCTAATTGAGAACACAAACGTCCAAGCATGTCTTTGCCAAACCTCGAGTTTGATGGTCTACCCATCCCCTGGGTCGCAGCCGTACCCCCAGAGGACGAAAGCAACATGTACCCTTATAAAAAACAGACGAGGAGTACGCGAACTCTTCCTGTAGGATGGAAATCCAACGAGGGACGGCGGCCATTGAACCAAGAGCTTATCTTTGATGAGCACGTCGAAATTCCGCTTAGAGATGGAGTCAAGGTCGGTCAGCTGCCCAACAACTTCAGGTACCAGCGGCTGACGAGAAACGTAGATCTACTGCGATATTTTCCGACCAGTCTCGAACGAACGAGTCCCCGCAATTTTGGCAGTGAGTCCTTATGGCAAGAATGGACACGGTACGTACTTCAGTGATGCCGTACGCAAGGGGGAGGAGGCTGACTACGGTACCAACGCAGGCTTCCGCATTTTTGACAACATCCCCTTCCGGCTGGGGCTACCGGAAAGCGCAACATCAGGACTAGAGAAATTTGAAGGGTAAATTTTATCTCCCGAGGCTATGTGGAGACGTAGACTGATCAACTATATAGCCCGGACCCTGCCGAGTGGTGTCCCCGTGGTTACGCGATCGTCAATGTGGACATCCGAGGCACCTGGGATAGTGAAGGTGATATTTACATTGAAGGAAGCCAAATGGGTAGGTTGATGCACATGCCATGAGACTCTCGCTGACAGCTATCAGGTGTGGATGGGTACGATACCGTTGAATTCATCGCAGCGCAGCCATGGTGTAACAGCGCTGTAAGCATGAGCGGCAATTCCTGGCTTGCAACCGAGCAGTGGGCGACCGCAATTCAAAAGCCTCCCGCTCTGAAGTGTATCGCACCATGGGAAGGCTTTACCGACAAGTATCGCGACTTGATCTGTCGTGGCGGTGTTCCGAAAACCAACTTTGCATCGTTTATCTTCAACAAGACAATCCGTGGCCGGAACCGCCGCGAGGATATCGGTGGTGCCATCAACCAGTGGCCCCTCTTCAACGCCTACTGGGCTGACAAAATCTACGATACGAGTAAGCTCGAGCTCCCTATCTACGCTCTTGCCAGCTACTCCTCGGGAAATCATGGTTCAGGGACGGTGAGAGGATGGAAGAGCGCCGCCTCGAAGGAGAAGTGGATTCGATTTCATCCCACGCAGGAGTGGTTTGATCTCTATACCCCAAGGTACATTGATGATTTGCAGCGTTTCTTCGATCGCTACCTTAAGGGAATTGAAAATGGCTGGGAAACAACACCCCGAGCTAGAGTGTCGGTTCTGACCTACGGCAATCGGTTCCAGCAGGTATGTTCATATCCATTTTCGGTTATTTAGATCATTGATTCAAACGATCCGACAGGGCCCAATATGGGATGTCCCATTCTCTGACTATCCAGTCCCATCGACAGAGTATCGTGCCTTATATCTGCAGAATAACGGCAAATTAGCGAGTGTCCAGCAGCCTACGGAAAGCTCTGTTGCGCACAAAGTCGACAGTTATCAAGCGAAACCGTCCGAGTTCGTGCTGACCTTTGACAAAGCGACAACTCTTGTGGGCCATTCCAAAGCAGAGCTCTGGGTGTCGTGCGAGGAGAAAGATGATTTGGATGTCTACGTGTCCATTCGGAAGTTGAGCAAAACAGGAGAAGTTCTCGAACACGTTAATGTCCCTTGGGAGGCTCTACCCGAAGGGGTGAATACTCAACGCGACGTGCCAATGGCGCAGACAGTCAAGGTAGCTTATTTATGCCCTCCATTCCGCTCGATAATGTCGAAAAATCTGACAAACTCTCTGTGTAGTACACCGGACCAACCGGCATCCTTCGTGCCTCTCATCGTGCCCAGCATCCAGAAAAAAGCACACCGTTGATTCCATATCACCCACATGATCGAGAGGAAAAGATCCGACCGGGCGAGATCGTCAAGCTTGAGATCTCGCTTTGGCCAATGGGAATCCAATTCGAGGCTGGGGAAAGTCTTCTGTTCCGAGTGCAAGGGTTCATCGATACAAGCTCGGATTTCCCCAGTCATATCGAGAAGAAGCTCGACAACTTGAACGAGGGTCAGCATAGAATTCATTTCGGCGGAAAATATGACTCCAAGGTCATTGTGCCCGTTGTTGCTCTTCCAGCCCAGCAGTAATGGGTGGTGAGGGAAGAATCGAATCTAGAAGTCCGCCGTCCCCTGTACGTGCCTCGTGCTATTTCAACAGATTACTATCCAGTACCCAATATACATAAATTGTTCTTTGCGAATTCTCCATTTGTTTCCTCGTCGGTACTGTAGGTTAGCGCCTTGAATTAATCAAGTTCTTAGAAAGCCATTCAATTAGTAGGCGTGATGCATTTTCGCCTCCCGAATCACGCCAGAACCCGCTTACAGGGTCGGAGCGAGCATGACATTGGCACATACGCTGTCTGACTGGTAGATTGCACCGTACTAAAGCAAACATCAATGAATATTGGAGTATTTGTTGAAAAAAAGATATATTCGCCCAGTACGAACAGGAGTTACATCCGTTAATAGATGTTGGTTTTGCTAAACACTGTTATTTACAGCTGACATTGTTCCTAATACGCCGAATGAAGACAACCTTCTAGACTCAAATAATGCCAACTACGCGAAGAACCGTCATTTAAGTCTGTTGAGCTGCGAATATTTTGTAGAAGGAATAATATCCTTCACTGGCCCCGTCAACAGCGGCAACGGCCGGTCGGGATGCGGATTTGGCACCCAATTGCCATGAACCTGGTTTTTGGTTTTGAACGGCATCTGTGCAATCGCAACCGGCTTTGAGAAATTGTTGGTGTCGAGGATCACCAACTCGCCCTTGGGCGACGAGTCGCGTTCCATGTAAAACACCAGCCACCCGTCGCCCTCGTCACAGTCCGGTCCGCGAGGTATGTAGGCAGGTTCTGCAACTCCTCCATCTGGCGCTGCGTAGAATATCTCCTTTTCTCCGGTCTCTGTGTTTAACTTGATAACCGCGTTGAATTGCGGGCGTGGGTTGCCATCTGGGGCCATCATGCCGCCCAAGTAGATTATCTTCGACTTGCGCCCAGTCAACCTCTCGTCGAAAATTGGAAAGTCGAATATGCCTTCAAGTAGTGTCTGTGGGGTTGGAAGTGCAGCTCCATCGGGCTTCGAGAGATCTATCGTCCACCGTAGCCAGTCGCCGCTGGGCTTCCCCTTGGGGCCCTCGTAATCTTGGGGGTTGAAGAAGGGAAAGACGTTGAAGCTGACGAAGTGGCTCTCGAGTTTTAGGATCCCTCCATCTTCCTCCCATGCGTTGCCACTGTGGATGATCAGTCCATTTGGAGCTGTGTACTTGCGGAACTCGCCTGGCTTCCAATCTGGGTGGTTGGGAGAGGCTGCGTAGCGTGGAGAGACTAGAAACTCAGAGGGCTGATCGGGAATAAACCTCCAGTAGTCACCACCAGCCTTCATGATCTCGTCGCTGTTGACCCCGAAAGGCATGTTGGATAGGATAATCCAATTGTCTGTGATCCAGCCATCGTGGGGCCAACCTGGTTTATCTTGCTTGAACCAGTGCTCATTCGAGATACGTCCGTTAGGGGCGAGCTCATAGGTGCAGATGTCCGGTGTGCTTAAGCCCTTCGCAGAGTAGCTCCAGGTCACAAGCCGATTTTTGTGTGGGTCAACCTTCGGATGTGCTGCAAAAGTCTTTGCAATCGTCTGCCCTCCGTACGGATCAGGACCCCTGGTCTCCAGGGTATCCGGATCCAATGCGTACGGTAGCCCACGCTCGGCCAATGCCAGAATATTTCCACCCCAGTATATGATATTGGTATTTCCCGTGGTATCGTTTGCGAAACGCACGCAAGGGTGGTTGTCAAAAGGATTTCTGTAGCGACCGAACAGGCGACGACCAGCTTTTCGCTCCAAAAGCCATCTCTCGGTGTGGATATATTTGATCTTCATTGAGACCTTGCCATCCTGGATGCGGAAGGCGTTGATGTGTCCATCGCCATCCACAAATGGAATCCCAAGTTGAGGATTAAAATGAGGATCGGGCAGGATTCTATACCAAGTGCCCCTAATCTCGGGGGGGATCTGGCCAAAGACGACCATTTCATCGAGTTCGAATTCGAACCGACCCTGGGGAGCGGTGTCGGCAGCCCCGTAGTAGTGCTCCCATGGTGAGGTGAGTCCAAAGTGATTGGCGTGCGGATCCTGTTCGGCTGATGATTTAAGGGCAGCCTCGGGGAGTTCGAGTCCGTTGGTTGCCATGTTGGAATTGCGGTTTGTGTGTGTGTTTCAGAGTCATTTCCACCGAACTTGGAGATTGCAATTGCTGATTATAAACAAACAGCTTTTCCGGGGGCCAATGCCGTAACTGAAGCCGATAGTTAGGATCGCTCACAGCTCTGATGACCCCTTTGGGCTCATATCGCGCGTTCCGCGGAATGTATAGCCGGGTTTATCATGACGCCACTGAGTTCAAACAAACCCAAACGCCAACTATGATCCCCTACACAAACAACATATCTGAGGCCTTTCCGCGGAATTGATCTGAGTCCGTCGGCAACGGTCATGTTCGGTGTGAAGAAGGGAGAAAGATGACTATTACTACCCCAGCATTCCACCCCGGGATCATCTAAACTCCACTGTTCCCCAGACCCACCACCGTGGAGTAGAGATTCGATCATGGTTTCTACAACTATCGAAACACTCGGTCGAGTGCGACTTCAGGACGAACAAGGCACTCGGCTCCTGGTGCCACAGCCGTCCACCGACCCCAATGACCCCCTGAACTGGTTGGTCTACTGTCCCTTTCCTGCTTCTCTGCTTGACGAGGTTATTGACGCTGTATCTTAACGACAGGTCTCGGCCTTTCAAAGTCTACATCGCCGTCCTCACATGCGTAGCCTTGACATGGGTCAACTTTTTTGCGGGCGGCCCATCGGCTGTTCTCGTTGAGATCGCCGTGGACCTCTTCAAGGTCTATCCCCCGAACCCAGCAAATCCTGCATCACTCGACCCGGTTTCGATCGCAAAGTTCTCATCCGCCGTGACGAAAACCGCGCTGCTGTTCTCAACAGCTTCCGCAAGCGCTGGTGTTGCCAATATTATGTGGGTGCCCCTCGCAGTCAAGTACGGCCGGCGGGTGGTATATACTTTGTCCTTTCTCGTGTTCGGACTCTGCTGCATTTGGTCGGCTCGCGCCTCCTCCTTTGGTAGCCTTCTCGCCTCAAGAATCATAGCAGCCTGGTTCGCAGGTAGCGCCGAATGCGTTGCACCTGTAACAATTGCGGATATTTTCTTTCTCCACGAACGCGGGAAAATGACAGCGTATGTGTATGGTCCAGTTCCCCTATTAAATCCTCTCTCACCTCAAACCACCAGTATGTACTCTGCCGCCCTTTCAAATGGAGCCGCTATTGGGCCACTTGTCGCCGGACTCATGTCCATCTCGCAAGACTGGAGAGCCTTCCACTATCTTTGCGGTGCCCTTGTCCTCGCCACAACTCTTCTCATCGTCTTGACTATGCCTGAAACCGCATATCACCGGGAGGTGGATCCAGCCGACCAGCAACCCGGTGAATTGAAGGACCCCACCGTCTCTCAAGTGGAACATATCCCAAGCGATTCTAGGTTGCCGCGCAAGAAGTCTTTCGTTGAGCGAATGTCGTTTGTTCACACACCTCTCACTAAAGAGGCCTTGTGGAAGATTACCATTCGCCCGGTCTTTGCTGTAATTCTTCCACCTGTGCTCTGGTCGACGGTGTCCTTCGGAGTCGGAATTGGGATATTTGTGGTGATTGGTACCACTGCCGCAACGGCCTTTTCTCAGGCATACCACTTCACCACCTGGCAGATTGGTGTGGTTTGGATATCCAGTATCATTGGAAACCTCCTCGGCATGCCCTTCGGTGGCTTCTTCTCTGATTGGGTTGCCAATCGCGCCACAAGGAAGAACGGTGGTATTCGGGAGCCGGAAATGCGGCTCCCCGCCGTAGGTATTGCAATGCTCTGCTATCCCGGGTCGCTGCTGCTGTATGGGTTGGGTATCCACTTCAAGACCCACTGGATGGTTGCCATTCTGGGCATGTTCCTGTGTAAGACAAATACCCGCATTACATTGCCTCACTCCTGATCATGTTCTAGTTTCGTTCGGTAGCAGCGCTGCCATCGGGATCAGCGTGGTATATACTATTGACTGTTACCGGCCCATTGCCGGAGAAGTCGTAGTGAGCCAGGTCGCCTATAAGTGTATGTCTCAAGTTACCTGTTATGAGAGCATACTGTTAACCAAATGATTCTCTAGCGGTCATTACATTTCTCATGTCGTTTTACGCAAATCCATGGGTCGAGCGAGACGGATATGCGGGCGCGTTCTCCGCCATGGCAGGTTTCAGCTTCGTGATTCTCGGCCTTTGGATTCCGTTGTATATCTGGGGTAAGCAGATCCGGCACGCTACATTCCAATGGCGGGTCATGCAGTTGATCCACTGGAATTCCGACCGAGAAACGGGCGAGTAGAGTGGGCTGTTTTTTTCGGTGTTTGTCTCCGTAGTATGAGCATGGTCGACAGCGGCACAAACCTTGCTTAGTACTAGAATGAGCCAGATGGCCTCCCACGATGGATACTACACATGCATCTCTACCATGATTTAGGAACGGGTAATACAAGCTTTAGATTCCCGCGCGTGTTGAACGGTCTATTTCAAGTTCTTGCTAGCCCACTGGTGGTCTAGGTGTACGAGCGTACAAGTACATCTGTCCTTTGAGGGCTTTTGCTCCAAGTCCACGGATTCAACCGAGAAGATAAGCATGTTGCAATCAAGTAGTTTATTGGTTCGGTTCTCGAGATCACAGGGGGAAGAACTAACGAAGTTCATTAGGCCTACTGGCCGCGAGTCATTTAGAATCCTTCGAATGGGGCGAGTAGGTTTGATCAGTGAAGCACTTATTGGAGGGCGCCGTCTACCGAAATACAGATATGTTCTGACTGGCTTCTGCGGGAAAGCTGTCGCAGATTTCACAAGGCTGCGGCCGGAAGGCGAAGGACTAGCAGTCGATACCATATTCACCGTAAGGAATGTTAGACGACGTTGGGATGAGAAAGAGCCCCTTAGGCATATACGCGAGATTTGTGGTATACTGCCGTCTGCATGATTACGGACAAAGTCTTCTCGAATATCAGGACTAGCCCGGTCCGTGCCCGCTCGTGCAACCTCGTTTAAAACCGCCTGAGCTGAATTCTATCGCGCGAGCTCGGCCGGGTTGCTTTAGGTTGGGGGAATATGACAGGAACAACCCATCCTGCTGAATCTCGGCTAGTACCGCCCATGGTAGGCGCTCTCCAACATCTGGGGGGGAGGTCAGCTGGGATTTCTGGATCGGCGGTCGTTCCCCCGCTTCTCCACGCTGGGACCCGGTTCCTCATGGTCTGTGGCTATGCCTCTGCCGAGTACTCCGACAGGTAATATAGCCATAATATCCCGCACCTCTGAGTACCGAGCTTATATAGCAGTGATCTACCCATCTGAGTACTTTTTGCATTTTTCCTGCGGCAAGACCACCACTCTCCACGCCCCCCAAGAAAAAACCTTTATCATGGCGAGCTCTCGTGCCGTTGGACACGACATGGCACAGGTTCTGCCCACAAGCAGAAGGGCCTGGGTCTTCGAACCGCACCTACTTGGGCTCAATTTACGTTTGCTCGTTATCCTTCTTTGTGCATCCACTTTAGGGTTTGACGCAACCATGATGAATGGTTTGCAAGCGTTGACAACATGGCGAGAGTACTTTAATGAGCCCAAGCCCGCCCTACTTGGGACCATCAACGCTGTGTTCTCCATTGGAAAGGTGGCTTTAATGTCTTCCAGGCGCTTTGATATAATGACTAACACTAGCCCTTCGCACTAGATTCTATTTGCGCTCCCATCGGGCTGGGTGGCGGATCGATTCGGACGGAAAGGCTGTCTGGTATTCGGAATCTGCATCCTGGTGGTCGGAGCGGTGCTACAAGCGGCAGCTCAAAACCTTGCCATGTTCATCGCCGCGAGGTTTATCCTGGGGATTGGCAGCGAGTTCGGAAGTGTGCCAGCCCCCGTATTGATTACCGAGCTAGCCTATCCGCCCCATCGCGCGAAAGTCAGCGGTTTATACCAGACGGTCTTCTATGTCGGAGCTATCGGTGCTAGCTGGTCGACCTTTGCATCTTTCCATCAACTAGATTCAACTTGGAGCTGGAGAATACCTTCCCTCCTTCAAGGGTTTTTCCCTCTGATTCAATTATTATTCATCTGGAGTGTGCCCGAATCACCCCGCTGGCTTGTGAGCCGAGGGAGAACCGATGAAGCTAGGGCTATCTTGACCCGATGGCATGCAGGAGGGAACCAAAACTCACCTCTGATAGATTACGAGATGAGTGAGATGCTTGAGCACCTAAATGCGGAGTCCGAGGTCTCCGGCCTGGGCTGGAAGGCAGTATGTGTATTTTCACTCAAAATCTGTAGATTTTCAGTCTAACATGCAACAGTTATGGGCAACAAAAGCAGACCGAAGACGAACTGCTGTGGCATGCTTTATGCCTTTTCTGTCTCAGTGGACTGGCACGGGCCTTGTTACTTACTACCTAGCCCTTGTACTCGACACAGTGGGGGTGACTGATTCGTTCACCCAAACCCTAATAAATGGCATTCTTCAGATCTTCAACCTCGGGTCGGCCATCCTGGGGTCCTTGCTTGTTGACCGCATTGGGCGACGACCGCTTCTGCTTTTCTCTTGTATTGGCATGTTTTGGTCATTTATCACCTTCACGGCCTGCTCAGGCGCCTTCGACACCACCGGCCTACCTGCCTTGGGTATTACGGTGGTTGTTTTTATATTTGTGTACTTTTTCCACTATGCTGTGGGCGTGACACCATTGACATTCGGTAAGCTACACTGAACTTGCCCGATGTGGATGGATATCTTGCAATACTAACGAGTTCTCCAGCTTATCCCGCTGAGATCACACCGTTTCACGCCAGGCAAAAGACCCTTGCCGTGAATTATTTCCTACATGGAGTGCTAATCATGTTCAATTCCTTTGTCAATCCGATCGCTTTGGACAGCATAGGCTGGCGCTACTACATTGTGTACTGTATTCTGATAGGGGTAGCAGCCGTGGTGGTCTTCCTCTTCTTCCCTGAAACTCGCGGCCTTCCTCTTGAACAAATTGCAGATGTCTTCGAGGGTCCAGTGATCGTTTGGAAGAGAACCTCCAGTTCTACCATAACTGACAATGACGCTGGACTGGAAGGTAAGAAAGAAACTGTTGAAATGATCGAGAAGGTAGAGGAATAATAGCGAGGTATGGTCTGGGCGAAGCATCTCCGAGGCTCATTTTGCCCATTGCATGCCATATCGTCATCAGCTTCTGAACCCCTGCTACGTACAGAAAGGATAGCACGGTTGTCAAACCCTAGCTCCAGGAGCTCATACTATCAGGTCATCGTGGCCTGGAGCTGGGCCTGCTATAGCTACACGCCTGGACATCCCATTCAGGACGTTCCCAATCAACATATGTCTACTTAGTTTAATGGCTGTATATTGCATCAGGCTAATTAGGAGACTTGAAGGTTCACGTATATTCTGCTCATGTCGTTGAGGTTGAAGATTTCTTTCCGTTCTCAAGGTTCTGAAGAGTATAGTGTATCACATAGTGCTTACGAGCTACCGTCCTCTAGGCCCACTGATCCTGAACTTCTGGGTTTCTCCCTCAACTCTCCAGCGATGAATTTGTCTGCTTTTTTATAGTGAAAATTAGGCATCTAACCCTTTCCGCTTCCTCAATGGATACAGTACGAGAATGGAGCCTCAATGTGTTTCCCACCTGGCGATCGAATCAAAATTTTTGAGACTCCCAGGTACACTATAGTACGAAGCCCGCCGAGATATCTGCATTGAGACACCCTCCTGGTGCTTAGCCTATTTCATTAGCACGGAGGGATGTATAGCAGACGGTCTTGTGAAATTCTTCATAATAGTTCAGAACATCTCTAAGGAATCTCTCAGATGTCTGTGATGGTTATCATGAAGGACGGTTGAATCATATGTAAGTCAACGGACGCAAAATTCAACTCTCTCATACAAAAAGAAACACGGGTGCGGCCAGCACCGCTGATTGTTTCACGCCGACTTCGCAGGATAATAATGATATTCGACCTCCTCCACGGGCAGCCCCATGGGTAACTATACTCAGTAGGGAATCACACCTGCCAGTTTGAGAATCTTATCGGTTCTCTCTGGCCTCTCCAGCGGCTCGTTCCTTTCCAAAGGATCCAGTTGGCCGTCAATAAAGGCCTTGCCCTGGCCATGTATGTTGCAATGTGGCCAATGAGTAGTCCCTTCAAATCTCTCAAAAAGCTCAGCCTTGTATTTGAGTTCATCTGCAGATGCAAGAGCAGCCGGGGCATAACAGATATATGCAACTGTGCGGATCGTGTCGCTTTCAATCGGGGCAACATGGTGGATCGTACGTGAGTCCCACAGGATCAGGTCGCCGGGCTCAGCCTCAATCTTGATCTCATAGCAGCCTTGCTCTTTGAACCATTCAATTTCGTCCGGTTGGAATCGGTATAAGTCGTAGTGATTGCTTTGGGTCTTCCGCTCCCGAGGGGAAAACGTTTCGAAATATTTTTCAAATAAAGCAGACGACCCCACCATTAAAAGTAAACCTCCATCGTGGGGGCCGGCCTGCGAGAGGTTCAAAATGCCCTGGACGCAGGACAGCCCCTTTCTGTAAGGGGACTGATCTGTATGCGGCCAGGGAGGAAGAGGGGCAGCTCTCGGATTCGGGAGCGAAATATTGAAGGTATCAAATGAAACGAGCAATTGATCGGTGCCCCACAGTTGCTTGAACGGTTCGATCACACCAGGTTCACTGCGTGGAGTTGTGCTGTTAGCATAACCATGTATTATCTTTACAGTCCTTGGGGCCTTTGAAAACATACACTCGGGCATCCCACATAAACCTTTCATGCCCCGCACAGTAGTTGATGTACATGTTCTTGAATTGTCGTGGAAGATGCTCATTTGTCCAAGTGTTGCGATCATCCAGCTTGAATCCATTGTTAAATGACTCTAACCACTGGAAAGCCTTTCTCTGATAATAGTGCGTCGCCTTTTCCTTCGGAATCGCCTCCTTAAACACGTAATAGCCATCCTTGAAGAATTGGTCTCTCCAATCGCCATAGACGCGTTTCGCATTAGAAGCCAGACTTGGCCTTTCGGCTTCCACGACCGAGGTAACAGAAGGCATAGTTTAGTGAAGTGTAGAATTTAATGAATGGTAGGAAGATCAGGAGTATGGTGTTGTCAAGAGGAAAGATGATCCCAACGCTGTGATTCCAGAAGCTTAATATAAGATGATGATACGTGCATAGCCTTGACGCATTTGATATGACAGCCAATCTTGATACCGATCTACGCCTGAACTCCCGCGAGTCCGCGGGAGTTCAGGCGAGCCCACGCGAACCCACGCGTAAAACACTGCCTAGTCTAATAGTGGCTGTACCAGCAGGCTAATCAAACCTCCCGTCTGTGCAGCCATAATACTCACTGCCTTACATATTTCACTGGTTGAATACCAAACAAAGTTCGGAAAGTGCGATACTAGATGTATCTGGACTTTCAGTACTCACATCGGTCGGTTGTTATTTGTAAACCAAATCGATGTCTTCTAGTGCCGAGAATGAAATAGGGTCTTAAAAGAGAACGTCACCACTCAGCAAACTCCAGTCCTCAAAAATATTCCAATCTATAATTGGCAGCTCGTTGTCCAAAAGTTCATTTGGCAGCTGGGGGTTGCTTTGCCCTTGGAAACCAGTGACAGAACCAGCGCTTTCGTCTTGACCTGGAGTTTGCCCAGATGGTACACTCCCACAACCCATTTTTAATATCGATTGCATTATATCTACTGACTGGATACCACTTTCAGCCTGCTCGAGCTTGTTGAGAAGCTGCCCCAGAACGATTGACCCGCCCCTTGAGATCGTTGTGATCGTCGCATACGGTGTGATTGTTGAGATGCAAGACATTATGCGCTGCTTTTGCTGCTCTGTTCTCACGCTGCTCTGGGTGCGTCTATGTTTAAGGGTGTCGAGAGCAAGGAAAACTCCTGCAGCTATGGTAGCCGATGCGAAGATCCTTCATAAGGTGTTTGTCAGCAAGCGATACCTTAGAGCCACAAAGAAGCGCAAAAGGCGTGAATACCAAGTCTTTTTGTAGATGTAGGGGAATTCTGTATTATCAGAGATCGCAATCGCTGCTGAAAGTGCGCACTGACGGAGCGCTTCATATCCCTCATCCAAGATCTCCACGTTAGTCTGGAATAGGACCCGGCATAGTCGCAGTCGCAGCAAATTCAAGGTGAAAAAGAAGTGGTATCGCTGTCCGATGGCCCAGATAGGGAGCACTGTGCTCGGCTCAAATGTGAGCGGTGTGACAAACGGGGATTGATTTTCGAGCTGCTGCACCTTTGCAAGAGTGTCCTTTAGGTTTTTTAGGGAGCGACTGTTGGCTTCAAAATGGGTACGTGCTATGGAGGCCAATCGGGCCATGGCGAGGTGATGGGATATAGGCGGTAGGCTTGTGAATGGTTGGTGAATGGCCGTCGGGCCCAGGAGGTGCACCACGTCGTATGCTCCGTCGGAGAGCTCAGTGTCAAAATGGTCGACTTGTATTGATGGCGATCGACTTGCAGCCCCGAGCCTGTAGGAAAGATCCGCCTCAGTATGCACACTTATATAGCCAGGTCAAGTCATACACACCAATCACATATCACAAGAGACCACCATAAACGGCGTCCCAGCTCTCTATTTGGTTGGGTGGACCATTGGGCCATCTTGCGGATTCGAGCTGGACAAGACAGTTCATTGCCCAACATATGCATCTTCAGAGACTTGGCAGTACTAATGGCAATCGCTGTCAAGGTTAATTCTCTCTGTCTCTCTCCGAGATGGCGACTGCATAGATTGAGGATAGCGATAGCTTGGACCACATGTAGCGATGGCCGCCCGATGAAGTCGCTTAATTCCATCTGCCGCAGGACGGTTCGATACCATAATTTCCCGACATCGTCACGGCTTGAAAATGTGACCGACAATTGAGCAAACAATTCGGCATCATCCATGAATATAAGGCCCGCGACAAGCAGACTGAGATAGACAGCCAGCCAAGAATGATTGCGAAGACACTCGAACTGGCCTTGTTCCAAGGAGGTCGCAAACTGCTCAGCCTCCATGGAAAATGTACAGGCGTCTACAGCGCAATGAATCCAGGTAAGCGATTCCAGAGCGAAGCGGACGAGGGCCCGACAGTCTGGCACCGAGGGGAGGAGCCGTACCATGGAGGCAAGGTCTTCAGGGACTGCTTGGGAGATCGGGTGCTTTTGGTTGGGCCGCTGGCCAATTCCCCCAATATTCCATTCCTCCAAAATCGTCGAGAACTCTTCAAAGTCTCCATGACGGGTTGTCTCGGGCAAAAGGTGGTGGACAGGGGTAGTAGGGACAGATCTCGCACGGGTGCGACCCTGGACAATAGCTTCCAAGCAAGCAACACGCTCCACTAACCGAGAGTTCTCCCTTCTAAGTTCTGCTTCTTCTTGCTCAAAATCCGCCTGGTCGTTGCGGCTTTTAGCGAAACCGTTATCAGTCGCTCTTGATCTCGGCAAGTATGCAGGGTATCTTACATGACAGGAGTTCCGCGCACTAGGACCACCTCTCGAGTACATTTGTGCGCTACATTTGCCTTGATGCAGCTGTCGCAGGGGATGCTTTTACTACATCTGACACGCCGGCGAGCGCACTCTGTGCAGCGAAGGGGGGCGCGTTGGCTTTCTCTGAGGCCTGTGGGGGACATTTCTATTCTCACGCAAAAAGCTGGTTAGCGAATTTCCAATGTTTCCAGGCGTGGAACGGTAGATTCATGCAGCCTAGCTCGTCAGGGTGAGTTTGGTGGGGTATCTAGTCTCCGAGCAGCCGCGTGACTGAGTGAGCCTCCTTGATACAACAAGGTTCCAGGAGCCTGCCTCCGTAGGTTGCATATGCTGCTGCTCCTCAAGCTGCAGTTGCTTAGTCTGTGGTCTATCAAGGGGACAGAATCCCCGCGCGAGCTCGCGCGAGCTCGCGCGAAAATCAGACCAAGTGGCGCGAACTGACGCGAACGTCAGTACCCAGAGCCCCGCTTACCTACCGTTGGTTACCGCCTGCCGATCGTTTCCATCTAACAATCGAATTTTACCCTACACCTACCTTAGTATATAAAGTTTTGATATATATAAATAAAATTCTATAGGAATTATTTATTATTTTAATTATATATTTCCTAAGATATAGAGAGCATCGTTTCATAAGTTCTAAAATTATTAAAAAGTAAAACTATCTACCTTAACTATTAACTAGGGGGAGTACTTCCTTAACCCCCTAGGGTACTAGTAGCTTAGCTACCTGCATTTTCTTAGTTAAGTAATTTCTTAAAGATCTTGATATAGGCTATTCTAGTGATTTAAATATTAGTTTAAAGGTATTTAACTATTCTTAGCTTAGTGAAAAAATTCTACTAGTTTTTCTGCTGTTTTATCTATATGTTACAGAAAAACAGACCTCTCTATGTTTTCCTAACCCTAGTAACCTCTTATAAGCTTGTAATAACTTAACTTATTTAATCCTTTTTTTAAATAGTTTCTTATTTAACTAATATAAAGACTAGTTATAGTTAGGGTTAAGCTTAATTAAAGTAGGCAAGGCTAAGTATCCTATATATAGAATACCTGTAAAGTAGTTTATATAAGTATATTATTATTCTAAAGATAACTCTAAAATAATAATTTATATTAATTATAAAAAATAAGTAAAACTAGATATAGTAGTAATAATATTCTTAAGTATTTTTTATACTAATTATTATCCTGATTACCCTTTCCCTGTTATTAATACAGTAGTTTATGTAATAGTTCTTAGTAACTACTATCCTAACTACTAATACTTAGCTATTTACTATAGTAGTTATTATAATAGTCTTATATAGTTTATAGCCTACCTTAGCTCTCTTTTATCTACCTAATAGCTTATTATAAAAATATACTTATTCTAGGGTAACAGCTGTTATCCTGTGACTACTATTCTTTTTTAATAGTAGTCCTTCTCTAGGTAGTAGTCTTCCACAGCCTGCTATCCTTCTAAGACTCCTGTTTTCTCTAGACTACTATCCTCCTAGGGCTTTTATCCTTTCTTAAACTACTATTCTCCTGTGACTATAGTCCTGACTAACCTGCTATCCTTCCTTCCTAGCTGTCATTCCTAGGACAGCTGTCCTTGTTCTGCCTTGCAACCCCGCCTTGCTAGGTTCTTAACAAATACCTTGCAGAAGGCAAGGTTTAGTCTTGCGATGAACTTATGCTTGATTCTATACCTGATCATTATATTAATCTTTAACAATTTTTAGAAAGTTTTAATATTCTTACTTGATAAAGTTATACCCTATATAAGCTAAAGAAAGTAAAAGAAGTCTCTGTTAAGAACCCAGCCAGGCAGTCTACGCGGCAGAATAATACGGACCAGTAACGTTGCGACAAGATAATAGTATCCCAGGACACTATTATCGGGAGAGAAATATTATTAGCCACGGAAGATTATGCTATTATAATATTTAAGCCCTTAACATATTAACTACTTTTAGTGTTAGGACGGACCTAGCGACACTAACAGGTATAAACGGATACTAACTATTATATAACGGAGCCCACCTGGCGAGACGCCCACGAGGGAAATCACGTGCGTATACTATCCAGCAGACCAGGGACTGGTAGGGAAATAGTAGATAGGGGAGTGCCCCTATTAAGTATACTACTTAGTATACCTTGGAAAGGTATACGGGATAGTATACGACGCGAAGGATATTTAAGGACGTTTATTACTACTGTATCTAGTCTTACTTATTCTTCGTGATTAATATAAATTATTATCTTAGAGTTACCTTTAGAACAGCGACACACTCGTATAAACTACTCTACAGGTATTCTATACGTGGGATACTTGGCCTTGCCTACTTTGACTAAGCTTAACCCTAACTATAACTAGTCTTTATACTAGTTAGACGTGAAGCTATTAGGAGGAAGGATTAAGTATGTTAAGTCAAGCGTTGCGAGCTTACAAGAGGTTACCAGGGTTAGGAAGACGCAGAGAGGTCTGCCCTTCCGTAACAGTCTCTCTTATAGTATAGCTTAGGCCTTAATATTTATGTATAAAAGACTTTAGCTAATTACTATATATCTTAAAAAGTATTTCAAAATTTCAATATTTAGGGGCTACATGGAATAAGTTAAATAACGCAGGAAGATAACTATATGAATCTTATTTTTTATATAAACTCTATGTGAGAAAGGGGTTTCTCAGGTGCTTGGTTGAATCAGTATATTCAGGAATTAGAGGCTTAATAAGGAAATAAGGCTGTTTTCAAGCATTATATAAATAATATAGATTAATACTAAGGTTCAGAATCTTATTTTATAAGGATTCTAAAGTTAGTATAAGTATAGGTAGCCTATAGCTAAGTTAGTACTAGCAGGATATTAATATATTCTTATAGTTATCCTCCCTTCTTACAGGCCTTAATCTCTCAGGCTAGGAATTCCTATTATCTAGACTAGATATATACTTAACAAGTACTAGTAAAAACCCTATATAACTAGTTAAACCTTATTATAAGGGGAAACACTTTTATAGGAAGGGAAAAAATCTTATTATAAGTAATTAACTACTAGATAGTAATATATAGAATTATCTTTATAATAAACTTTTATTCTTTATGAATAATGAGGTTATGCTGAATATTCTTTATAATTAGCCTTCATAATTAGTATAGCTTTATAAATCTTAACTAGTAATTTCTAGATAAAATAAAATTTACCCTGAGTAAGGATTCTATAAAATACTTACAGGTATTAAAGCATGGTAGAAAATTAGTATCAAAATAAAGTATAGCTTTATAAAGGCAGTATATATTTATAAATATATATATATATAAGTATAAAGTTTACTTAAGTACCTCTATTAAGTAACTATATAAGTAAAGTTTAACTTTATCTTACTTTTAAAAGGAATAATATTTATATAAGACTTTTTCTTTAAACTTTCTCTTCTCTTTTTCCTTTTTTAACCTTGTGTACTAAACTAAATCGTAAATATATTTTTTTTATTAATTCCTTGCCTTGTATTACTTACTTTATCATATAAGTAATACCTTACTTATTTCCTAGCTTTATAATAGTATTAGCTAACCTTAAGTAATTTATAAATATTATAATAGCTACTTCTACTTTTATCTTTCTTATCTTTATTAGGCAGACTATAAAATAGTAAAGAGATAATATATAGATAAAAAAAATTTGAGAATATTTCTTATTATTTTATTTAGTCCTACCTATTCTTTATAATTGATATTATACTATTATTTAGAGTTATCTTTAGAAATAGTAATATACTTATAGAAATTACTTTTTAAATATTTTATATATAGGATACTTAGCCTTGTCTACTTTAATTAAGCTTAATGTTAATTATAACTAGTTTTTATACTAGTTAGATAAACAGCTGTTTAAAAAAAGGATTAAGCAATTTGAGTTTTATTATAAGCTTATAGAAGATTACTGTTAAGAACCTAACAAGGCAGGGTCATGAGGCAGAAACAAGGCCAGCTATCCTAGGAAGGATAGCTAGGAAAAAAGGATAATAAGTTAATTAGGACTATGGTTATAAGGGAATAATAATTTAAAAAGGATAGGAGTCCTAGAAGGATAGTAGTTTATAAAAAATTATTCCCTAGAAAAGGACTACTATTAAGAGGGGATAATAGTTATAGGGTAGTAACTATTATTTTAGAATAGATATACTTTAATAATAAACTACTAGATAAGTAAAAGGAAGCTAAAATAAGCTATAAGTTATATAAAACTATTATAAGGATTACTATAGGGTATAGTAGTTAGGAAGATAGTTATTAAGGACTATTAGATTATATTACTACCAGGGTTAATAATCAGGATAATAGTTAGGATAAAGAATATCTAAGAATATTTATTACTACTATATCTAGTCTTACCTATTGTTTATAATTAATATAAATTATCAATTTTAAAGTTATCTTTAGAATAGTAATATACCTATATAAACTACTTTATGGGTATTCTCTATATAGGATACTTAGCCTTATCTAGTTTAACTAAGCTCAACCCTAATTATGACTAGTTCGCTAAAGGCTGCCCAATAAGACCAAAGTATCCAAGGAAGATGAGAGGACCAAAACAGGAAAGAAATACAGTCGATTCAATAGAATGACAAGCGTGAAGAGGGGAGGAAGGAATCTGTTAGTACCTCATCTGTATATACAATAAGGTGCCAAGGCGTCACGTGGCCACGCGGAGTCTGCGCAGCGTGGTCCGTGACAGAAGATGCTGGTGACCAAGACTAACGAAGACGTCGAGACTTTGCAGCAGGTACAAACTACTCAGAGCTTGATTACTTTCACACAGATCTAACAGTTCTCTCACATTCCTTGGTTCGTGCAACCGCAACTCCGGTGGATTGTCTTATTCATTCATCTAGCTTGTTATACATCGCGTCTTACTTGTTCCCCCCTTCACACGTGAGGCAAGATAACCCGACTAGCATACCTCCCACCCATGTGCACCTGATGCATTCCCACGTTCTTCTCATTTTGGGGCTTCAGCTTCGGATCCATCGGGAAACTTTTAAAAATCGGATACTGGCCGGAGATCTGCAGACTAAGCGTCTCGCCTTTTTCGAATTCGATTCCGATAGCCCAGATCCCGATTTCCAACTCCACTATCTCTCCGGGGGCGATTTTTTCCTCACGATCATGGGTGTGAAAGGGATACTGTGGATGCATGCTCTGGCTCCAATCAATGTGGCGGCGCGCTGCGCGCAGGATACCGAGCGGTCCTTTGTAAAAGGGAAGGTTGTGCAAGTCTTTAGGGTCGACTTCACTCATACTTGACACAGGTGCGTATTTCCAAGGGATATTGAGGTTGATCATTTCCTTGCCGGAACTGTCGAGTTTGCGGAGCAGAATGTACACGGTGAGGTCGTCATGGTCTGGACACGACATGTAGAGGATCGCCTTGGGGAGGCCGACGAGTCGTGTTGTTTCCTTGAATGTGAGCTTGAACGAAGCGAATTCGTATTGACCGTCACCAGCTGAGGCTCCTGTTCTATCTTCAGAACTGTACGAAATCACAGCCTCGGCGGCAGCAGGAACTGGCTGGAGTGTTCCATCGGCATGGAGGAAATGCTCTTTATAATCAGTACGAGGAATCGGAAAGTCGTCCTCAACCATGTAGTGGTGTGGCTCGTTGTCGCCGAATCGAAGCACTGACATGCGGACCCGCGGTGTCTTTTCCCAGCCATTATCCAGCCCTTTCAGATACTTATCAAAGAATGCCAACAGTTCCTCTCTGGACTCAGGCTGCACCCACAGATCGAACCATTCCTGGTAGGGGTCCCAACGGAGCCATTTCTCCTTACTGCCAATCTGCAACCAGCCCCTTATGGAGCCCATTGTATGCACATTGGATGAGTAAGACCCGCAGAGGTAAGTAGGCACTTCAACCTTGCTTAAATCAACTCGTTTATCCTTCCAATATGGCCCCTGGAGTGGAGACCTCCGGTACATCTCCTTGTGCGATTCGATACCATGGTACCCCTGGATATTCTGCATAGTTATGCGATCAAACATACCACAGTCGAAAATTCCGCCACGCACAAACTGTTCTCGATACAGATCACTAAGAGCTTCCCAAGGGGCAATAGCTTTAAGATGCGGCGGCTGTAATGCGGCGATAAACCACTGAATGATCCCTAGATGGGAGTTCCCTGCCATCCCTATATCTCCGGTACACCAGTGCTGTTGAGCGAGGGCCTCAATCACATCGTATCCATCTTCGGCCTCCTGTGAGCCCATGATAACCACAGACCCCTCCGAGACACCAGCGCCCCGGGCATCCACATTCACAATGGCGTATCCCTTAGGGACGAACTCCGCAGGATCAGGACCCTCGAAGCGTTCGAGCCCGCTCAAACAACCAGGCGGTACACCCATGTTATATGGAAATGAGGCCATCTTCATGATCCCGTTATATTTCTTGCCGAATGGACTCCAGGCCACGATGGCGGGGACTCTCGTATTTCCCTCTGAATCGGAGGATGGTGGGCGGTAAATATCCATGTATAGAGTAACTCCATCGCGCACTTTGACAGCGAAGTCGTGCTCCACCAGGATATCGGTAGGCAGCGGGCGGGTTTCGTGTCCGTTGACGGTCTGACTCCAACCTGCGGGAAGGATCTCTTTGCGTGGCTTGAACCCCACGTAACCCTTTTCACCGATTTGTGGGGGGTTTATCGGCTCAAGGCCGTGTTGGACAGGCGCTGGCATCTTGCTAAAACGGGATGATCTTTGGTTCTGGTTCTGTGGTCTGCTTGTTGTTTTCACCTTTTTCTTCCGGCGGCCGAGTGTAAGATACTAGGTTTTTGACATTTGCAAAATGTGATAATCGCAAACGAGGCACTTGGACTGGACAATCCACGGGCTCTTCGAGTGCTTTTATCAACTTCTAGAGAATATATTCTTATCCCACTCAAGCCGATCCAAGAGACGATGGTCGCGCGAGCTCGCGCGGGTAAGCTACCGAAGGCAAGATATGTGCAGGGGTCAATAAATACTCTTCCAGACGGAACTCAACCGAGCCAGTCATTAGAATTCAAGAAAATGGGGCTTCAAAGTGAAGAAAAATTTTGGCATCGCCCGGTTTGCCTGGATATTATTATCGTTGGGGCCGGTCTTAGTGGACTTGCAGCTTCGATCTCCTGTGCTCTGGCAGGACATCGGATTACAGTGTTTGAGTCAGCCAAAGAACTCGCAGAAGTATGTGAGCCGCGACGCACTTAGCTCCTGTGCTGATGATAACTTTTCAACCTCGCATTAGATCGGTGCAGGTCTGCAGATCACGCCAAACGCCAGCCGAATACTACAAGAATGGCAGCTGCCATCCAGACTGTGGAAATCTGCCGCAGTACCCTCATACCTAGCGGTCCACCGTTACACTGGTCAAATTCTGGCCCTGGAACGGAATTTCGATGAGAAAATGCAGTCGCGATATCGCGCACCCTTTGTTGACCTCCACCGGGTCGACCTCCAGCTAGCCCTCTACGAACGAGCACAAGAGGTGGGTGTCAAATTCCAGTTTGGCGAGAGGGTTGAGCTAGTGGATTTTGAAAAAACTGCTGTGATCACAAACTCGAACATGATGGCTTGCGCAGATCTCATTATCGCTGCGGATGGACTCTGGTCAAAATGCCGAGAATGCTACCTTCGTGAAGATGAGCCGCCGCTCCCAACAGGGGACCTGGCATACAGAGTGGTTCTCGAAATCGACCAGATAACCGATAGCGAGCTTAGGAAATGGGTGAGCGAGCCGTCTGTTCACTTCTGGATCGGCCCATCAGCGCATGCTGTCGGATACTCGCTTCGCGGCGGCAAGATGTATAATATTGTCTTGCTAGTCCCTGACGATCTTCCGGAGGGGGTGAAAAGGGATCGAGGATCTGTTGACGAAATGAGATCATTATTCAAGGACTGGGATCCGATTCTCAACAGATTTCTCGATATCGTCGAAGGGGTAGACAAATGGAAGTTGATGCACAGTATGATATGGCATACAACCCTTCAATCATGCACTTGATGGGCGTCTGATGTTCTATGTAGGGCGTGAGCTTGACCATTGCGTGAATGACAAGTCAAATCTTGTTCTTATGTAAGTTTAACGAACTGACCTTCGAGAATGAAACCAGCGAGCTGACATACCACAGAGGAGATGCATGCCACCCCATGCTGCCGTACCTGGCGCAGGGCGCAAACTCCGCGATCGAGGACGGTGCCATTCTTGGAAGGCTTCTCGAGAATCTTCAAAGGATGGATCAGGTACCAAAAGCGCTGATCGTCTATGAGCAGCTTCGCAAAAGCCGCGGTGATGATATCGTTAGAGAGACTTTCAAGCAGGTTCGCCGGACCCCCAACCCCACTTCGCCTCCCTTTCGAATCGAAGTTATTAAGATATTTTTATTTTTTATTCTTTATTTTTTTGTTTTTGTTTTTGTTTTTGTTTTTCCTAGCTAACAACTACGAAGCGAGATGCCTTCCATATGCCAGATGGCCCGGAGCAAGAGGTTCGTGACGAGGTCTTCCTATCACAGCTTGGCAAAGACCCTGAGGCGCCCTTTCCAAGTCGTTGGACTTGCCCACAGGTCCAGTCGTGGCTTTACGGATACGACGTGGACAAAGTCCTGGAAGAAGTTCTGCCCTTTTCATAGTCGACTCACTGACTTTCGCTCCGCCAACGCTCTGCCTGCCTTTAGCTAATTTGCCTGGGTTCAGTAAATGTGGTATAATTATGGGAATTATAATTTGTGACTGAGATATCTTAACTATAGTCGGATAATGCCGGAGTGAACGATTCGATGGGAGCCTAGACCGTCTCGGTAGTAAGGCATCCTAATCGAACGCTAGGGCAAGAACGTTTTTTTTAGTGTAAGCGCTAGTACTACTCACAAGTATATCTAATCTAAGTACAAAGTTTCAAACTTATTTATTACCTTTTATAGAGTATATAGCCTTAGAATAAGTAGATACACTAATATTCAACTATATTTTAAATCTATATAAGTAGTAAAATATATATAATACAATAAAATAAGGAATTTATTAAATAAGTAAGATATCTATATTATATATCAATAAATACCTTCCTAGTATTTTAGTTTCTGCCACCCGTAGGGTAAGTATATTTACTGCCTTTAGATTTTACTATTCTTTGTAGAATTAGGACTTTTAGTATAATGCTAAGAAACTTAGTATAAAATATAGAGCTTTTGAGAAAGCTATATAATAGTATAATGTCTCTATACTATACTATTCTTAAAGAATAAATATTCAAATTATTATTTATATTATTTATTTATATTATCTAGAAAAAACTAGTACTCTTTATTATCTTAGCAAGAACTTTAAAGGTACTTCAAAATTATTATATTGAAAGAGATCCAGGCGCTGACACCAAAAAACGTTTTTACACGAGCGTTTGATCAGGATGCCGTACCGTAGCAAGATTATCGTCCATGTCTTATTAGTGGGGCGAGCAACAGTTTAGTAAAGAGGACTCTTGAAGAAAGGCAATGATTATCATGCACTTACCCAATCGATCGACTCTGGGTTCATCCACTGGGTACCGTCAATCCAGCCATCGAAGGTCGATGCAAAGTTATTGGCGACAAGCGGGGATTGCGGTTGGTCGAGTGAAAAGGGGTTTCTGTACCTCGTGTTAGATATTGTTGCATCACGTACAACAAGATTCATACCTCAAATGGCGCAGGACCGGTGAAGCCTTCAAACAGATTATGGCTCATGGGATGCAAGCCATTGAGGCGTTTTACTGCGGCATCAACATATGCTTGTCGTTGCTCAAAGTCGAGGCTGGGTGTATCGGGATCGGTATCGGGGCGATCGAAGAGACACGGGGCCACCGCAGTGGCCCCGTGTAAGGCATAAAGATTGCTAGACCCAATAAAAGCTAGCGGTATGAACGCAGGCGCGGGTGCTTGTAGAACTAGAGGCGGGTTTCGAGGAGGGCAGCACCGGATAGGATGCACTTGGCTCGTGAGGCCGAGCAGACGGTGACCAAAAGAGAATTGTAGAAGGGGCGGTGTAATAGAAGTGAGAGCTAGTAGGCATTAAATTGTAGGATGAGAGGTTGAGGAGGGAAGGCTGTTTGTTTATAAGAAAGATAGTATCCTAGGTCTGTTTTTTCATTAGAGTTTGATGACAATAGCACTTAGTACAGGAGACACTGTGCAGACAACTAACAGAACATCAAGCTTCGTGGAACAGAACTAAGTCTGATGAGTTGGTGTTATGCACGGAAGAGCAGGTTGCTGACTACATACCCATCCGAGCGAAGGCTAATGAATTCACCATATAATAGGCACTGTGCAATTAAGAAGAGCAGGTATCATAATAGCGGTCGCGAGAAATTCCATTATCGCTTCCCAGGAGACCTCTCGCCGTTTCGATGCGACAGTTAAAGTGTCGTATCCTTTACTGATTTTTCCTCTCCTCGCACTTCAGTGGCTTTTTTTTCTATGTTCTCGCTCCCGTTCTGCCAATGTTGTGGTATTCTATCCTTCAAGGCGCTGGAATCCTCAGCCAAGAGGCTAAGGTACGGCATCCTGATCGAACGCTAGGGCAAGAACGTTTTTTTGGTGTAAGTGCTAGTATTCTGCCAGCTATAAACTTAACTACCTAACTTGCTTGGTTTTACTATATAGCTACTTATCCTAAATATTATATAAAGATACAAGTTAATACTTAGGTATTATATATAGCCTATATAACTAGGTAAAATAAAATACCTAAGCGCCTAACACCTAAAACGCCTAATACCTAAAACGCCTGCCCGGGAGTATAAGATATAGATATAAACTAACCTAAGTTAATTAGGTTTTTCTTATCCCTATTTTCTAGGTCTAAGTTAATTAGATTTCTAGCTATTCCTTAAATTAATTACTTTATATCCTCCTAAGGTTAACCCCTAGTTACATGCGCTTAAGTCCTCTAAAAATAATCTTATATAAAATACTAAATAGTGTGATTAGGCTACTTATAATTAGTATATACTTTACTAAATATTCCTAGTAAGTATATATATTTAGTAAAGAGACGGAGCTTATTATTTTTTTAGTACTTAGAATATAATATACTTAACTATTCCCCCTAAGATATAATTAATAAGGTATTAATATATAAAGGCTAATATATCCTTATTTATTCTGTATTAATACTGCCACGTATAATTCTTATAGAACGCCCTGGAAGGGAAAGGATTTGCCTTTATATATAGTTATAATAAAAGTAAGTAAGCTATTAACCCCTAATAAGGAGCAGAAGTAGTTAACCCTAAAGAGTTTATATATATAAACTTTTAAAAAAGGTACCTAGGTTTATCTCTAGCTAGGCTAGCTTAATACTATTCTAATTAATAAGTTTTTATATAAATAAAGCTATTAGCTAATATTATAAAAAATAGAAATATATAAAATAGAATAAAAGTATATAAAATAAAAGTAAGAAAAAGATATACTAGTTCCTGTATAAAGCTATTAGCATGCCTCTTATAATAATTAAGAATTAGAGAGAGAAAGAATACTTACTAGTTCCTAGAAGTATAAATATACTAGGGATAGTTTTACCTACCTTTCTTATATAAGAGACGTGTAAAAATTATTACTAGTATATAAAGATTAGCTAGTGCCTTTCCTAGATAAGAAATAAATACTAAATAAAAGAGAATAAATAAACGTACGCTATAGTAATAAGGTAGATAGTAGTAAGGAAGAAAAAAGAAGAAGGAAAAAAAGAAGAGAAGAAAACCTTACTTTAGTATTATATTACTTAGTTATAGCTACGTAATAACCTCGCTAAAGTCTCTTACTAAGGCCTTCGTACGAAGCTAACTATCTATACTTAGTAAAAAATATCTTTTTTATTTATTTTCTTTTTATTTTTATCTTAATAATATTTATAAAGTAGTTAGGTATTAAGGCCTTTATATAAAGCAGAATAAGCAGAACAAAACAAGCAGAACGAAACAAGCAGAACGAAACAAGCAGAACGAAACAAGCAGAACGAAACAAGCAGAACGAAACAAGCAGAACGAAACAAGCAGGCAGGCGTTGAAGCAGGCGTTGAAGCAGGCGTTAAAGCAGGCGTTGAAGTATCTGCCTGTTATATAAGGATCCTAAACTTAGCAGAGCGTTTAATATCCTTAGGTTAAATTAGTTAGTACCTTCTTATATAATAAGTAATATCCTTCTCTTCTTCTTCTTCCTTTTTTTTTTCTTATTTCTTTCTTTCTCTCCTAAGCCTAAGATAAGTTATTAATCTCTACTATATTTTTTGCTACCTTTATATTAAGATTCTCTAAAAATTCCTAAGTCTTCTTAGGCTTTTTATTTTTTTATATATTCTAATCCTTAGCCCTTATAAATAAATACTTTTTTTTATATAAAGGATTCTATTTATAGTTCTAGCTTAATCTCTAGCTCTTAAGCCTTTAATATAATAGAGAATAAATACTTTTTTATATAAAAAATACTATTTCTAGCTTTAACTTAATATTTAGCTCTTATATAAATAATTTAGCTTTTTTAAGCCTTCTCTATTTTAGTATTTCTTTTTTAAATAAAAAAAACTTATAAATAATCCTCTAAATCACTATATAAATCCCTTTTTTAGAATTAAAGTATAGAAGAAGGTTAATAGCTAATTAAGACTTATTATATAATTTTTAAAAAAAAATAAGATTAATATTATTTACTTAATAGGTAAGATAGAAAGTATCTTATAATTATTACTTATATATATATATAGTTCCTAAAGAAGATTTAGGAGAAGATATATTTAGATATAATACTTATATAAGTTAATAGGCACAGGCTAAATATATATTATTATTATACTTAAGTAAAGATTAAGATTAGATTAATAACCTTAAGTTTAAAAGGTTATTTAAATATATATAATAAAGAGTAGCTAATAGTTTTAGGAGTAATATTAATTATTATTTATTATAGGAGGTAAAAGCTATAGGATATTTTTGTACCCTTACTTAGTTAAAGGGCTTTAATATAAGTAATAGATTTCTATTAATATTACTTTAATTAACTAGTATAATAGCCAAATCATCCCTTTAAAAGTAGAGAAATAAAGATATAAGTAAATTTTTAAGGATTTAGTAAAGTAGATAAGAAAGAAAAAGTAAGATCTAGTACTTTTATTTTATTAGGAATAGGTTTTAGCTTTGTATAAGATATTCTAGATAATAGATTAAGAAATAAATAGAAAGGAGTTCTTACCTGATAATTTTTTTCTATATTTTTAGAATATATAATAGTAGGATATATATCTTTTATACAGGCAAACTAGTAGTAAGAAAATAATAAAATTTATTATACTAATCTACTAGCTTATTTATTTAGTTAAGGTTATATTTTATTTTAGCTTCTTATATAAGCTCTAACTCCTTATTTTTATTAGGATTTATATATAAGTCCTAATTAAATACCCTAGTTAGTAGTTAAGATAATTAAAGAATTAATTAAGACCTAGTCTTAATATATACTTAAATCTAGGCTTAAAAATTAAGATATACTATATAAAATAGTATTAGAGTATAATCCCTAGATAAAAGCTATATAAAAGGCTATTAAAGATTATAAAAAAATTATAATAGCTAATTTTAAGTCTAATTATATATATTAAAAATAAGTATTAATTACTATCTATTATATAATTAGTAAGAGTATAAATAAAGGTATTAAAACTTACTCTAATCTTTAATATTATCTTAAAACTACTTAAATAAATTTATATTAAAGCTAATACCTTTATTTTATATATTATTAAATAAGTAATAGTAGTATATTTATAGCTTACCTAGAATTAAGTATAAATAATTTACCTAACTCTAGATTTAATACTAATTTTATATTTATATAAAAGATATAATTTATACCTAGAGAAGAGGTATATAAACTATATATAAAATAATTTAATTACTTAGCTAATTTATAAAAAACTTGCTCTTATACTAAAGTATATAAAAGTATTCTTAATATTATTAGTCTTTGTATATAAGAGTTAGAGAAGTATATATATAATATTAGAATATAAGCCCCCAGGTTAATTAAAGCTACTATACCTTAATTTATTAATTTACTATACTTATATTATATAAATAATAGTTTTAAATATTAATTTTAAAATAAAGAAACTACTAAAGCTTGTGCTGTGCCTTAGTTAATAAGATTATTTTAGTTTTTTAATCTAATTATATAAGCTGTAGCTACTACTAGGTAATATTTAAGGTATTAAAAATTACTAAAATATATTAATTACTATATAAGAGCTAATACTAATATAAACCTATATAATATAGTAAGAATAAGTATTAATAGTTATATATATTTTTATATTATATAAAGTAAGCTTAAGATATTTATTAATTAATTATATAAAGTTAGGTCTAGGAATAATATAAGCTTTATAATAATATTAGAAATCTTATAAATATTATTATATAATAGCTAGGATAAGCTACTTATATATAAAGAATAAATAATCCCTTATATAAAGTTAGCCTAGCTTAATATATATAATTAAGTTTAATTTACCGACTAATTAAAAATCCCTAATTCTTAAAATACTAATATAATATTTAATTATTATAATCCTTAATTTAGCTAGTAGCAAGATTTATATAAAATTAATTTAAGACTTTTTTTATTTTAGCTTAGTTTATAATTAAATTTATATATTATTAAAAAAAGCCTTGCTAATATTATATATCTTTTAAGATTTAGGCTTTTAAATTATAACCTTTAATTTTTAAAGCTTAAAATATCTTTTAATCTAAAAAGCTAACCTAATAGATAAGAACTTTAATATATATATAAAAAACTATATTATATTATATCATATAATTCCCTTTTTACATGTCCTATAAGCTAAGGCAGGCCTTAATTATATATTCTTAAACCTAAATATTATAAATTATATAAAGAATTCTAATAATATCTAATACTATTATACTAGCCTAATATAAGTTTAATATCTTAACTTTATATAAATTAAGATTAATTAAAAATTATAGTATCTTAACAGGTATATAAAGGTTAAGAAAAAAAAGATAATTAATTAAAGTATTAAGTATTAGATATAAGTAGTAGCTATTTATATAAGCGGTAAGTACTAGTGCTTACACTAAAAAAATATTCTTGCCCTAGCGTTCGATCAGGATGCCGTACCAGCCGCCCGGGAATTACGTTATTAAATACTCTACTAAGTTTAGGATTTCTCTATAGCAGATGCTTCATATAAAGATCTTAACTGCCTGCATCGCTGCTTCAATGCCTACTTCAATGCCTGCTTTGTTCAGATTGTTCTGCTTTATACAAAGGCCTCAACTGCCTGCCTGCACGCCCACTCTGCCCCTTTTGTTCTGCTTGTTTTATTCTGCTTGTTCTGCTTTGAGAAAGACCTGTGAGGTACGGTGGTGGCCCTAAGTCAGCCACTTCGGACACAGTCTAAAGACTGAGCATGTCTAACCTTGCCGACTAGATGGAGGCCGTAGATGCACCTCGCCACGCTATGTCAACCAGTTACCTTCTGCGTCTTCCCATCCAAAGTCCTGGAGTGTCCATCCTAGAAAGGTACTCTTCCCGTCTGGCCCTCGCTGCATGCCTTGGATATGGTCGGCAATCCGCAACCTACCGATGATACGATGAGCGTTGTTAATGCCCTCCATTTCATGTTTATTAAGAGTCACCAGCCTGATATTCTCCTCAATACGGTTCGGCGAGCTGCTTTTCGGAATAACAATAACACCACGCTGAACTGCCCATGAAAGGGACACCACTCCTGTCGAGCACTCATGGCGGGCAGCAATCTGCTGAAATAGAGGGTTCGTGAGGATTTCTCTAGCCCGTGGAGTAAACTCTGCGCCTCCTCCCATGGTGCTAGGGCAGTTAACGCGAGAACAAACTTGTTAAATGAACAGTAAAAACTTACCTCCAACTTATCACTTGTATCCCCCTCTCCTGACAGTAAGGCACCAGCTTCAAATTCGGGTTTAATGCATGCAATTCGACCTGGTTTACCACCGGTATAGTAGTTGTCTCCCGTAATAAAGCATCTAATGTCTTCTGCGTAAAGTTACTCACCCCGATCATGCGACACCTCTCACCAACACAGCCCTCCATGAGCCTCCAAGTATCCACAAACGTCGGAGGCTTATCAATGCCTTGCCCCCGTTTCCCATCCGGGCTCAAGGTGCACGGCCAATGCATTAGAAAAATATCCACGTAATCTAATCCCAGCGCATCAAGTGAGTTTTGTAACGCAGCCACCGGATCACAGCCGATGAACTTTGTGATCACCGTGATCTCCTCGCGGGGTACTCCCGAGCTGCGCACTGCCTCGCCGACAATTGGTTCGACGGAATAGGCCTGTGCCGTATCTATCAGACGATAGCCGCTATGCAGGGCATGGATGATTGAGTCTCGAATTTTTTCTGTCTCGGTTGCGTTGCCGAAGCCTGGTTTGCGTCAGTTGGGCTTGGGCACGGACTGAGTCACTGCGGAAATACCTTGCCATGTCCCTAATCCAACTGCAGGAATGTGTGTGCCTCCGTCTGTCAGTATACCTAAGTCGGTCCTTTCATATGGTCCTTGGTCATACCATTATTGAGCCCAAATGTCCTCGTGCAGATTCTGCGCTTCGGAGTCATGGTGGGAAAGGGACTGAGGAGACGAAAAACCAAGCTCGTAGATACTCCGGAAGGCGCGGATGCGGGCCCATATTTATGCTATCGGGCGCGGAGTCTGATATCATATTTAGCCTGTAGGGCAGTGGGACGATAAAGGCCAGCGAATCGTGCAGTGAGCCGATCTCCGCGACCCCACCTACCCAATCGTCACCTTTCTGGCTTTTTGGGCAATGCAATCCCGCCAGCCGAGGTGGCGGCTGTGTTTCGGATACCATAATATCGCGCGAATGGTGAGACAAGCCAGGAGGAACCATGCGTAGCGTATGCAATGGTTGCTGCACACCGACACCAGATAGCGGCCGAAGAATCACTCAGCTGATAACACTTCGACTGACATAGGACCGGAACAGCATATTCCAACGTCCAGTTAACGAGCACCGGAACTAATGCCTAGTAAAGATATAGTGAATCTCGAAGCTTTCTAGATCTCAGTGAAACCTAGATCTCAATGAAAATGGCTCGTTGAGTATAACGCATACCATGCAGATTACAACCGCCGCAACTAGTACCAGTATACACCCTACATAGGGAATACCCTGGCGGTATTGATGGCATGCAAAGGATACTGGAACGATGTAGCAAGTCAAGTGTCTTATTTTCTCTGTGCTCTTGGCGTTAAATGCGCCAGATGATGTGACTTGGAACAGTTCGACTCTGTTATGTAAGTAGGTCGGCTCCGAATCTTTTCTGGTGCTCTAAGTATCACAGCGCAAATGCCCCAAATCTCAGTGCCATATATTGGATATGAAAACTGTATCAGTATAACTATCACAGCCATCCCTAGTACTAGAAAATAGCACTTGGTACACGAAAGCCGAGATCAATTAATTCATTCCTCCGCACCAAGATGATCGGTTTCCAGATTCAGGATGCGCAGCATATTATGCCGCTGCCAAAAGTCACGATATCGCTTCCCAAACACATAGAGCGGAAAACCTAAAAGACAAAGAAATGCTGTGATTCCTGCCATGATGCCCAACACATGGACAGGGCCATACTCAGTGTACCACTGGATGATGAACCTGGTGATTCTGCTAAGTTGTTAGATTATACTCTCCGCGGCGAAGACGTCAAGTGTAGGAGAAGATTCAGGAGTCCATACCCATAGAAAAACATGTTCTTGAAGATCATGCTCATGGTAAACACTTCTGTGCTATTTGCTCTGAAGGAGTCGAGGGCATATTGGGTGGCGAAAACCGATATCACCGTCATTCCACCCAGCATGAGCGCCCATTCAAAGCAGATTAGATATATGGATGCCGCGGTATTTACACTATATCCCCAGGATAGAAGGCCAGCCAGCGTAAGTATACACCCTGGAATTAGTCCCAGGAGGCTGAATTCTGGCTCGTATATGCCTGCATTTCGCCGCGCAAGCCACCTGACCATCGGACCAGTGATAGCAAAACAAAACATAGTAGCGATAATGCTGCCCAAGAGTGGGCCCGTGGACATGTAGCCAATGGTTGCAGAGCTTAGATGATAGGGCGGCGAGGCGAACACGACACCAGTAAGGATTGATATGCCGACATTGAATGATACAATCACACCGGACATGATCACCTGGTAGGAGGCACCGACATTGAAAAGGATTGTAGGACAGGCTACCACAAGTTTCCAGAGGGGGTCGGCAATAAGGACTGCATTGTATAGCCGAAGCTCCTGTAGGAACGTCTTCTTGCGTGTCGCTTGCGTGCGAGGCTCGGTCTCGGCCAGTTGTTCAATATGAATCTCATCTGGCTCAGATTTAGGGTCGTTAACAATAGGCACGTCCTTCTTAGGCTCGGTGAGTGGTCTATCTTTGATGACAGTACCAGTGGCGTAGGAGATTGATCCAGCGATATCTGTTTCGTAAGCGACATCTCGACGATATACCGTCTCGGGGACGAAGAGAATGACAAGAATTGTCTGCAGAGCGGCAAAAGGCACGGAGATATGAAAGTTATAGTGCCAGCCCAGGTTAGCAGTAATAACGCCTGCAAGGATTGATACCCCGTTAACTATCCCAGTCAAAATAAAAATCATCAGTGCGATCTGCGATCCGCGTTCGTGGACAAAGTATAAGTCTCCGACAGTTGCTGAGGCAAGGGACTCGTACGCCACCACTGATATCCCCTGGAGGACGCGCGACGCAAGCAGGACATTATATCCAGTGGCTACCTCAGCGATAATCACAGCCACAGTACCAAGAATTGATGCTGTCACGTAAACAGGTCGTTTTCCGTACTTGCGGCCAAGGGCGGAGACGAAAAGCCCCGAGACACCGGATGTAATAAGCATGTAGCTGATTAACTCTGCTATATCGGTAACAGGACGGTTGAGTTCTTGGGATATCTGGACAATGCCAGGATTAAGGAGCGGACTCTAATCTACCCGTTAGCGTTGAACTGGGCGAAAACAAGGTAATGGTTGACGGAGACAGTACTGGCACCATTCCGTGAATAATGAGACCAAATAAGATAATATAAAACACAAGCCCCCGTTTCCACTTCGGCCAGTTAAGAGGGTCATTTGGATCTTCAGATGGCTGGGGCGCCAAAATGACACTGGTGGTATTCCATTTCCTTTGCTTCAGATTTGAGGTTATTCCATTTCCATGGGCCGCCAGTTGGTCGAGAATGACGGTGCCAGGAACAATTGACGCGTTCGGAGGCTCAAGAATAAGAAGACCCATCTTTGATAGTGCAAACTTTTCCCTTGGTATGACTCTACGTCCTTGCAGAGCTCTAGCTTTTATAGTCCCTGGTCATTACCATGCCGGTGGGGTATCCGCATATCTTACATGTACCCCACAACCTTATTTTCTATTCCCTGGGCATGATCGGCAGATCGATGTTTTGGACTGCCGCCTGAAACTGGGAACTGGGTGGGGTTCTGAGTCCGTGGAACATCTCTACTTGAATGCACATACAGGTCTCGGGTTTTTTAGATACAAGCAAAATCCGAGAACTATATTGAAAGCCAGCGTTGCAGAATGCGGGCTGTGGTAATGTATAGCGTCGGCTTACACAGGACCCAACCCTTCTGGTCCGCATTTATTTCTTGCTAAAATCAAAACCACAATAACAGTTTAGGCGCATATTACCCTATGTAACAGTTCGTCACCGTGAGGGTGACATATTGTTCCTACTTTCAATATAATCCGTTTGCAAATATATTGCGTGTTCTGCAAGTTGGAAGTAGTTCAAGCTACGAACAATGCGCGCCATAGAGTGTATAATTAAAGCCCAACGTATATACATAGAAGAGACATAAGACCTGGTATATTAGGCTTGTTCATGAGTAGCAGAGAACCCCTCAGGGTATCCAGGAAGCAGTATTGCAGGGAGCTGGCCAGGCAAACCTTAATGTGAAACCATTAAATACAGCATCTGCCCAAAGTAGTATCTCTAATAAGCATACTGGTGTTGAAAGAGGCTTATAAATTCTTTATATCACAAAATACAACAAATACACGCAATAAACTAAGCAATCAACTACCTATATTCCATACGTGGTATTCCCCCTCCATTCAATTATCCTCCTGCGCCTCGGATTAGCACAATGGGTAGTCGCCCGAGTATGGGCCGTATATGTACACACTTGGGCCTCGGGTGCTCCCGAATAAAATGGATTCATCAAACATTAAGGAGCCTAGCACTGGTAAAAATATAACACAATAAACCCTTAGACACCAGTACAAGGGCGAGGTCACTGTGCAGATATGCACCTGATCTGTTAGTCTCTTTTCATCGTGCCCGGTCAAAGTTAGAAAGGTACATTGATAAAAGCTGCTTCAATACTTGTTTAGCGGGTGAGGAGCAAAGCTGATTCCTATTCTCTATTACAAGCTTGTTCTAGCATCTGCACACTGCCACGTTTGTTTACAAACTTTATCGGTTGAATGTGTAACCATCCCGTTCATTGAACACAAATTGATGTGTGGAACCAAGATGTGGAGCCGAGAAAATAACCTGGGAAGAATACCACCACGGGGCTTTGGAACACGGAATACACGGTTGTAATCAACATTTACCTTGCGGGCATCGGCGTATCTACGCTCCACGATGATACGATGAATAACATGACCCGGCCCCACCAATTTCGATACCTCGGAGATGTGCTGTGAACACAGGGTAAAGTAAAAACTCCATAAAATGCTCTGAGTCTCACGTATCACTAATAAATCAAGGATAAGTAGAGCCATCAGCCGAGGCCCACGAAACCTCTCACTAATCACAGCAAGAACTAACCACTTCAGTGCTATTTTGCGAGGTTTTGTGCCATCAAGGTGAGAAGCGTGCAAAGGAGCCAATACTACCGAGGGAGGTGCTTTTCCTAAGATGTGCAGAGCAATGTGAAACACAGAATGGATTAGACACGGTTAGTGCGATGCCTCGAGGCCCTTGGATTATTCCGCGACGGGTGATGTATAAAGTGACGAGTGTATCTGAATAACGTGCCACATACTCCACATACCAGCTGCAGGCCCTCGGCTCCACAACGGCAGATCAAGAGGCCGATGGATCAAAGTGGTGTGTCACTTTATAATAATGTAATTCAATCTCTTAACGACTGTCAAAACCTTCAATCATACCCCAGACGTGTTAACCGTAGCAGCTGGGCTCGCCGGCGAGGGGACGGCCATCGCACTCACCCAAAGCAGGACATGTCCTCGAGGTAAAATCATGTCAAATCAAGAAGCGGGAAGAGTCAACCCAAATATGCACATGTGGAGGACAAACTTCGAATGCTAAAGCAAATGCAACTCGCCCAGAATGGTCCCAGCAATTGCCCGCCATTTGCTCGAGAATCAAGATGCTGGCGAGTGTTGCTGTCATTACCTGGTTCCTACGGGTCAGATGGTCCGAAGACGAACCACCGCCGAACTATTTGGAAGTCAGAACTTTGCCGCGGTGAATATCTTCATCCAATCTGGCCGCTATTTCCAATTTCTATCGCTTTGTGGGAGAAGTCTACTTCTATGGCGGCGTGTATCGGCCATCGTACCATCATAGCAACGTCAGACTGAAAGGGCACCTAATACCTCACGCACGAACGATTTACCGCGGTCTACTTAAGCTTCGACTCAGGGTTACTAGATATGTGCGAAATCGGTTCTGGCTTGGATTGCCGCGCCTCCAACGCTTCCACATCGGATTTAAAGTTTCTCTCTTCCTCCTTCTACCAACATTAAACATTTTTCTCTTCTCCCAGGTCGTGGTCAGCCGCAAAGAGGTTCGAAAGTACCTGGTGCAGCTTTGACTCGGGGTGCGACGATCGCGGATCTCCCAGGCGACTTGCGGTACAACATGATCCAGCACAACAGGGCGGTTATTGCGAGGCTATCATTTGGATGAACCATGGCCGGGACAAAATGGCGAGGGGAAAAGAATGCAGATCTGTGCGCAGTGCAGATCTTCTGCAGTATTTGCTGCGGTGGCTATCACATTCTCGAGTAAAAGGACGGGGTGGAAAACCGTTAATTTAAGGGTATCAGGTGTTTCTTCAATTCAGTGTTGGCTTCCTGCCATCAAGGCAACGTTGAGTACAGGAGGAAAAATTTATTTAGCAGGTATTTCATCGTCCTCTCTTACCTTTAACCGTATGAGCAGGAGCTCATATGTCTTCGCAACACCCCAAGATTTCATCGCGCCGAACAAACTAATTGCCTCATCGAGCAGCCTTTTCCTCCCCTCCGCTCGATCGAGTATTCCAATACCGGAAACCTTAACTAGTCTGATCCCAGATTCGATCCATTCCGTCATATCTAGCGTCGCCACGCAGTCCGTTCCTCCCAGGATCACACTTCCAACATTTCTAGATCCCACTATATCTGACTGCTCAGACGCCCCGCTGCGTATATTCTCAGATAGTAGCGAATACAGCCACATTATCAGCGTGGCTCTGTAAATGAACAGAATTGCCGTTGGATGCGCGACTTGGAATTTTCGGGCCAGCTCGAAGATACGCACGGCGTAGTATAGTGCTAGCCGCCCATCAGTAGCAGCACATTGCCAGATTAGAGAAAGCCGCTGGATACCCTCTTCCTTTAGATGCCCGTAGATGCGTTTGAGGGCAGGCCCTTGCGGGACGACAGTTGGGGAGTGGAAGAGCATCAGCCCGCCCAAGGCCATAATGCGATGGACAGTGAGGGGCTTTATTTCAACGAATGGAACGCTCACACACATGCTTTCCATGTGATAGAGGAGGTTTTGAAGTGTCTCTGCTGTGTGGAGCTTGCGTGCGGATGCTAAACTACTGCTGCAGTCGCTGGACGCTGCTTTGTCTTCCTCTCCCTCCACATTTCTGTGTGTCACAATATCTAGATGATGCTGCAGCATGACCTCCTTGCCTAGAACTCCTGTTTTACCCCATACCAATGACCAAATGCCGTTGGCTTCGATGTGAATCAAGGTTTGATTGCGGCCGGAGGCTACAAGAGACTCAGCCATGCAGTTCCCTCTACAACAAAGGAAAAGATAGAAGTCTTTGGTCTACTCACCAAGGCCCGGTGCAAGGCTCAGCCAGCTCTGCGCGGTTGGGGCGTTCCATCGGTCCTCGCATTGAGGTAGCGAGTTCTGGTACTCCGCCTCGCGTGAGACGGTGGTCAGCTCAAAGTGGCCGGAGAAAGCCGAATCAATAAGCTGTGAACGGCCTTGTGTTAAATTCGCACACCCTATGTCTCACACTGAATAGGAAATGAGAGACCTTACCCATATAGCAAACCCTAGCCGCCGCCTCTCCTCGTCTAAAATCCACAAATGCCAGATTTGATCTAAGGGGGCATCCGGTCGGGCAATTCGCTCGTGGGGGAGTACGTCGTTGATGACCCGTTTGCGACGGGCCATCGCAATCGGGACACTCTGTATAAGCTCTGCTATCTCAAGATCACGTCGCTCACCAGAGAACATAAAGCCCAGCAGCTGGAGGGTGACAACTTGAAGCATCCACACGTCGCGGCTCCTCTGGTTCCGATGTTCACACTAAAACACCTGGGGTCAGCAGAAGAAGGGTAAGCGAATAAGAGGGCATGTAGCAGACAGACCAGAAAAGTAGATTGTCGCCGGATGAGCTCATGTAGTGCACGGGCGCAGGGATAAGCATCTTTCAAAGCCGAAAACTGTGCCCCAATGGCCGCCACAGCCAGGACTAGGAGCCAGTGAGGCCTTTTCGCCGAGAATGTCGGACGGTGTAGGATCGGGAACACAGGATGAAAGCGCTCAAAGTAGAGCTGAATCCAGACGTTTAGTACGTGGCTTGGAGGTATCCGCAGGTCAATAAATCGAGGGTGGTGTGGCTGGTGCTCCATGGCCTCGATCAGACTGACCGTCTCTTCCCGTGCCTGAACAGTCACATCCGGAACATGCGCATAGTCCTCTCCCTCTAGCTCGTCGAGCGAGACATTCTCCAGGTCGGGAAAAATGAGTGGAGCATCGATCTCCGGAGCCGTTGGCGTGTAATGCCGGATCTCCACATCCTCCTTGCACATCGCCGGGGAATGGCTGCGACTATAAAAATCGGCTGCGCTAGCGGCGTCAAAGCTTGAGGGTAGCGTCATAAGATCCATGTGTATCATAAAAAACCCGAAATCTTGTGGCAGGCTAAAGTCTTGCATACTTTCCAGAGCGGCCTCAAGCTGGAATCCCGACATCAGCGTAGAATCAAAGCCTTCTCTGAGTGCGTTGTCAAAGTCCGTGGAGTTGACTGCAATGTTGGCTACAGATTGCGGAGCCGAACCGTTAGGGTTTGGATCATCTTCGACAATTTCACGACTACTGTGCAGTGAAATGACATCTGTGGAAATGGCCAAATGGGTCAACCCAGGAACCTGTTCGGCTGAATTAGCTCCACCTGAAGTAATTCCGCTCTCCGGAAGTGGGACGCTCCCAGAAGTGGTTGTGGTGCGATTTGAGCCCATGGCCGATTGTGTGGGTGAAGCCTCCCCAACAGCACCCACTTTGGACCTCTTCGGCATTACTGTGGCAGGCACTGCCTCGCCGTTCTTCCGTTTATTGACGGCTAACCCATACAGGCATTGCGTTCCAATCCGAGTGCACTTCTGACATGGCTGGTTACCATCACATCTTACCTTGGAGGTGCTACAAGCCCTGCAAGCCTGGGCAACACGGGTATTGGTTGCTGTTGTTGCCTTCGGCCCTTGATCGGCGTGCAGTGTACTGTAATGGCGCGAAAGCGAATCTCTGTGATACTGCGTCAGTCACGCAAGGCACGAACCTTCCTTGCAGAAATGAACATTTACATTCGACCAAAGCTTTGCCCACAGTTCGAGCAGCTGAAAGGCTTTTCGTTGGTATGGGTCCGATAATGGCGTTTGTAGTGTTCTCGCCGCTGAAAGACACACCCGCACTTCTCGCATGAGTATTCCTGTGCCATTGTGACACCTACACTTTTGTGTCGTGGTTGCGTATGGCAAGAGCGATAACTTTCATAGTACTACTAGAGAAGCCTGGAGAAACCTCAAGCTTTTGAAACGCCGCGTACCCCGTACCCCGCACTCCAATACCCCACACCCCCTCCGTGCGGAGAAGATTTTGCATTTGTTTTCCAGCGGCCTGAGGTCCCTGGTGGTGCCCTTCGACTTCGTCATCAATTTCCGCCTCTTCCAGCCGTTCTCCAGGCTGACCTGGTCTCATGCAAACGTCAGCCATGAGCCGCCACTGAGCTGGTGAAAGTGGTTGCCGCAGTCCATTTCGACACGACCAAGCCAAGAACAAGACAGGATTTTGCGTTTGCGAGTTATTCTCTCTTATGACAAAGATACTGCGGGCAGTGCTTGAAGCTGCATTAAGACCTGTTGTGCGACGGCGATGAATGAAGGATCAGAAATGATCCTGTAAACAAAATGGCTCAACCGCACATTCCCGTGCCGCCAAGATACTCGTGGAAGGCAAAGTTCGTGATTTACGAGGCGTGCTTGATAGGCGAGATAACCTAGCCTAGGGCAACATTCATCTGCTGCAAGGGCACCCAGCAAAAAGAGTTCCAGCCTGATTCGCAGGGTTTGTTAGTAGGTCGCCATTTGGACACATCTAATAATTGCTATTCTTGGCCGCCAGTTCGGGGAATGAGAGGGTGGATATATTATCGATCGGAGCTCAGTGCTACTTAGTAGTGACAAGCACACGATAGGAAAAATGTAGACTGGACCCTAACTTATTGGAATCAAACTGTGAGACTCGGACGGGGTTCGCCTGACTCGATCAATCTTCAAAGACACCCTCCAAGACAAATCGAAAATCCCTTTTATTCAGGTCCGATCACTTCTGCCGTGGGTGGACCTCTTTCTCAATTGAACCTTTCGATGCGCAGTTTTTCCATTATCTTTATATTGCTGAGACTGCAGACTGATCTCATTGTGTGTTAGCCACGTCCAATAAGATTAATGTAATGATAGTGAGAGCACTTGCGGAGTCTCGGTAAATTTCTCGAAACACAGGTATCCACGTAGGTCCGTATTGGCGATAGCATATCCCTTCCCCACCCACTCGGCCGGATCGAAGCCCTCGATATTTACATATCCGCTCAAAGTTTCGGGCGTAATTTCAACAAATGGGCCAGGCGGACTATTGCGGCCATCGTGCATTGCCACACCGCATAGCTACATCCAGAACTAGCACGGAATGATTCCGTGGTATAGGTCGGCGCGCCCACGCCACCACAGCGCTGGTTGTCTTTGCACTCGGCTCCACACTTAAATTGCGGAAATTGATTCGCTTCCAACAGCATTGGAGGGCGAGTGTGATGTGTAATGCCTTCCCTAATGCAGAGCGCTGGGATATATGGAAGGCATTTCATGCCTTCACTCTACTCCGTTGTCAGTGCGGCCTCACGCATGAAACACCCCATACTATCCTGCGTCAGTTCCCATATTTATGCACCATGTGGCGGTTCATCTTCCCTAGTAAAAATTGAAGATACATAAAGGGATTGATCTTACAGCCAGCTCCAGGTAATCATTGAAGCCCAACCCTACGTAAAAGAATTTATTAGCACACATGGGGTCAACCCACAATGGTACTATTCCTCACGTACTTATATGAGCGCGAACCCTGGCATTCTCACTGGCCCCTTTTTACAAGAAGTATCCCCAGCTCTCAGCTCAAATGGACCTTGGTCGCCTTCAACAAATATGGTCCGCATATGGAGGTTCAGTGGTTCAGACCGCATTCTTGGTTCCATCTCGGCACCACCGAAGGACTTGTGACGACCGCAGATGGCACAGAAGCTACCTCCAGACAGGCGATAACCACATTCAATCTGATCAGATGAATTTCCGAGCGACATCCGTATAAATATGAAAGAAAACTGCCTCCACGTTTTTATTAGCAGTCGTGTCGAAATCTCGTTCCTCTTTGCCTGGCAGGAATTCGTTATAGGTAGGTAGCATAAGTAGGATAAGGTAGAACCTAGGACCCCACACACAAGAACACAGGATTGAGGATGCGTCCTGTCGAAGGCGCATATCAGGATTGGATTCGTAGGGGCTGGCCGGGCCGGGTGCCACAGAGCCCCAGCATCCCCATCGGCATTTCCAGCAACCACCCGCTGCTCTGATCATGTTTTTACCCCCATCCCTGGTTTCAACACATTAGGAACCCTTGCTCTTTTCATCAGGATGAAATTTCCACTCACAGCATACAACCGCAGAGGCATGTCTCTATAGGGTTTGTATGAAAATCAATCCGCGGCCGATAACCAAACCGGAGTGGTACGGTGCGGAGAAGATGAAGACGCCAACAGGGATCCGCCCCGAGATAACCACAATGGCCGGCTCAACCCTGAAGATTTAGCTCCCGTGCCCCGGTGAAATCACTCAGCAGCATAAGACACCCTGTCCGAATGCCATGACCGAGTCTTTCAGCAAGCGTTACACCTCGTGGTTTAGACCGTTTTGCACACACTCGCGATGGCTGATACAGCTCGGCTACCTCGGCACTTCTTTTTGCTGACCCTCCTTGACCTTTATTTCCCTCACTGCGATCGGTCAATCCTAGCGAAAGATCAATTATACTCATGGGTTCTCGAATACACCGGTCATTAGTGGCTTGTCAATGTCAGCGACACAATCGAGCTGGAGATTTCCTCCCCAGCCTCGCTTGCCCAAGGCTACGCGGCGGTTGATTCAATTCGCAATGCCCCATAGTCTCTGATCAACCTGGTCTCTTACTTAATTGATAGAGTTTTTTTTTTTTTTTTTCTTGGCGTGCTATAGCTTCCTGTGGCTTTACTGGCACGAGCCAACATACCGGACATGCTGCTCGTCCTTGGGAGGACGGTGAATCGCTCCAATCTAGGATTGCTCTACGTACGCAAAGTGCTTGATACAATATCCTCAGGCACAGCATTCGTGATGCTGACTACTCTGAGAGATACTGCTTCTGCCGTGGCTTTACTATAGATCCTGATCGAGTGTCCAGTCGAGGCTTAGGAGAACTAGACTTGACACTGGAACTGCTGTGGACCAAGGCCACGTGTGAGTTATTATCCGTATACAACAACTGACCTGGGCAATTTCAAACCACACCAGCCAAATATATCCTCATCGAAGATCGGCACTGGCCTGCCTAGATATTTCGCGGATATACCAAAGCAGATTCTGGGACTTACTGAGTAGGATGTAACTAATGCTTGTGAGGTTGACTGACATGGATACTGTCAACTCAAACGCGCGACTGACAGGAAGTTAGTTTGCCGTGATATCAGCTACGACACCCGTGGTTGTTGATGCCACGAATTTGAGACCAGAATAAGATCAGACCAAGTGGCTTCACCATCTTTGTGGTAGTGTCCCGAACTGGCACGGATTACCGGATCATCGGCGTCAATGGGTCGCACCTAGCCCGAGTGACATGGTGCCATGAAATTGATGATAAAATCGTCCACGGAATCAGATGAAACATATGCCTCGACACAGTCAAAGCTCGGAAGGCCGGCGGTAGTGAATATTGTCAAGCCTATTTCTGCCCTTTCTATGCGGCGGATGCGTGGACGCCAAGTTCTGCGCACCCTCCCTTGGTCGTCGCACCCGCAGCGAGCGTTGAATTTTCACGAGCGCATCGTTCGCTATCCTGCAGCTTCTTCCAAACAATCTCAACGGCTGATAATTCTGAACACCCATAATTTTGAGCATGTTCCAATCGTGGATTTGATACTCCTCTGGGGCTTGTTGTCTCGACTTTCATGGACAATGGTCTTAGTGGCAGGCCCGCTACCTATCGGAACAACGGCATTATACGCGGGAGTGCGTCTGTTCTACGCGTAGACCGCCGTACAGCTACTACCGTCATACTACATTGTCATGACGGTCGATTATGGCTAGGAACATTGCTTCTTCTCTGGTGCTATAGGGCATGCGGTGCGAGGAGGCCTGGCAAATCTCATGTATACCGGAGCAGCGATCTACCTGATTAGGATTGGCATAACCATTGTTGAGTCAATGCGGAACACTCGTTGGTTAGCCTGGAGGTCTGGTTGGAATATACATACCTCATCAGAGTGGCAGCCTGATAGGCCGAAAAGCGTCAGCTCTTACGGTACTTAATCAGTCGCCCCTTAGTACGGCATCCTGATCGAACACTAGGGCAAGAACGTTTTTTTAGTGTAAGCGCTAGTACTTACCGCCTATATAGATAGCTACTACCTATATCTAATACTTAATACTTTAATTAATTATCTTTTTTTCCTAAATTTTATATACCTATTAAGATGCCGCGACCTTTAATTAATCTTGAGCTATATAAAGCTAAGATATTAAACCTATATTAGGCTAGTATAATAGTATTAGATATTACTAGAATTCTTTATATAACTTATAATATCTAGGTTTAAGAATATATAATTAAGGCCTGCCTTAGCTTATAAAGCATATAGAAAAGGAATTATATAATATAATATAATATAGTTTTTTATATATATATTAAAGTTCTTATTTATTAGGTTAGCCTTTTAAATTAAAAGATATTTTAAGCTTTAAAGGTTAAAAGTTATAATTTAAAAGCCTAAACTTTAAAAAATATATAATATTAGTAAAGCTTCTTCTAATAATATATAAACTTAATTATAAACTAAGCTAAGATAAAAAAAATCTTAAATTAACTTTATATAAACCTTACTACTAGCTAAATTAAGGATTATAATAACTAAATATTATATTAGTATTTTAAGAATTAGGGATTTTTAATTAGTCGGTAAATTAAACTTAATTATATATATTAAGCTAGGCTAACTTTATATAA
>NW_027395818.1:0-71051 GCF_047715665.1 Aspergillus karnatakaensis | reverse complement strand
GTTATCCCTAGATCAACAAGACGTGATACGCGTCTTCTCTGGTTACATGCTATTTTGCCCTTGGACTTGTCCTTCGTATACTGTAGTCTTCTCCAGCGGCGGTGGTGTTTGGTATCCGTGGCCTCTGCATTGAGCCCATCTGCAGCCAACCGCCGCCTCTGAGGTAATACTGGTCATGTTGCACCGCATGTCAAAGAGTGTCGATCATGCCCTTCCCTTCAACTGTGGATAATTGGATTTGATTATGGAGACATGGATCCCCAATGTCTACCCCGTCGCGTCGGGGAGTTGACCGGTTTCTTGGCAGACTGCTTCGGTGATAATCTCCAACGGTCAACTCACAGGTGGGACCCAGGGGAGGGAGATCATCGGGTCCATGCAGAACTGACAGGAGGTTATTCGAGGCAGGGCGAGTGCTATTGTCGGTCAGGGGAAGGGAGGGGATCAAAGAAAAGATCAACGCCAAGCTGTTCATCACATGACTCGATGACAGCTTGAAGGTATTCACTTTTTGCCTCTCCATTGTCACGAGTCAACAACCATGCCTGACTCCTGAGTCTTTTTCTTTTCTTGTTTTGGCCAGGTCCTCGCGAACCCAGTACAGTATATCATGGTCGGGAAGTCGGCCTCCGAGACATGTATCGCCAGGAGAGGGGAAGCTCCACTATAGGAAGAAAGAGGATGAGGAGGCCTCAAGCATCGCGTCCTATGGACGAAGGAAACGAGCCTCCAGGCCATGCGTGTTGTATCCGCGCAATTCGAAACAAGGGTAGCCAGTTCTACCCCTCAGCCACGATGGTGATTGCAGGGGCGAGGGAAAAAGCAAAGGCCGGTTGTTCGGAGAGCTGGGACACTGGGACACTATTGCAACCGTTTGAGAGGCTGAAACACTCTTTCCGAGTGGAGATGACCAGAAGAGCGCCAAATCTTGAAGGGCGAACACCAGGCATCTGCAGATCGCGAAGATCAAAGGAAATCCTCCGAGCTTGGGCTCCGAATGGCTTCAGTTTCGGCTTTGTTTGCCTCCACTCGTGTGTGGTGCCAACACCAAACAAGCTTAGAAAACCAACCAAGGCCAAGGTCTTTGCTTTGAATTCGCGTGCCAACTGCCAAGATATTCGTACAACCTCAGAAGGTAGACATCGCTATGGGGACTGGTCTGCAAAACCGGAGGATGGCTCGCGGTGTTGTCGGTCTCTCTGGAAACCTTTCCATCTCCGTGGTTTCTGACTTCGTTTCCCAACAACCATGCGTCTCGCGTTCCTTGGGGCTCTGGTAGCCCTGTTCTACTGCATTGCTGCGCTTCAAATCCAACTTGACAATCCTCGTACGTTCAGAGTCAGTTGCAAATCACACCTCGTGCTAACCTACTTTTGCAGAATCAATTCGAGACGCCGCTTCAAGAACCGCTCATGGATCGCTCTACGGATGGTACGGCGGTAACGAGACTGGCGCAATCCCTGGGTCTTTTCCTGATAAATGGTGGGAGGGTAGTGTGCTTTTTACTAGCCTGCTCTATTACTGGTACTACACTGGCGATGATCAGTACAACGCTTTGGTCAGCCAGGGAATGCAGTGGCAGGCAGGCGAAGGCGACTACCTGCCCAAGAATTATAGCCGGTTTCTGGTACAGTGATGGCCCCCTAATAGAGTTCAGGTCTAACAGACCTAGGGAAATGATGACCAGTACTTCTGGGGCGCTGCTGCCATGACTGCCGCGGAATTCAATTTTCCCGAAGTTCACGGTGGCTTTTCATGGTTGTCGCTTGCGCAAGGTGTCTTCAATACGCAGACAGTAGCGTGGGACAACACGACCTGTGATGGTGGTTTGCGATGGCAACTGTTCCCGTATCAAGGTGGATGGACTCTCAAAAATTCCATCTCCACTGGCGGTTTCTTCCAGTTAGCTGCTCGGCTTGCTCGTTATACACACAACAATACGTATGCTGACTGGGCCCAGAAAGCTTGGGACTGGACTATTTCCACACCGCTGGTGGATATTCAGACGTGGAATGTGGCTGACTCAACTGATCCTCGGGACAACTGCACATCCCAGGGGAATAACCAGTGGTCCTACAACTATGGAATCTACCTATCTGGAGCCGCCTTCATGTACAACTACACCGAGAAAGCAGAATGGAAACACGTGGTGGACAGTCTCCTGGGAAGGATGCTAATGCAGTTCTACCCCGAGCGGTACGGCGGCGGCAAGGTTTTTTGGGAGGCTTGCGATTCGGTCAATCTTTGCAACAACAACGAAAAACTTTTCAAGGGCATTGTTTCTATGTGGCTTGCCACTGTTGCGCTGCTCGTGCCAGACACCTATGACCTGATCTTCCCTAAACTGCAGACAACTGCGCAAGCAGCCGCCCTCTCTTGCAGTGGCGCCGGCAACGATTCCTGCAGCGTCAAATGGTATGAAAGCAAATGGGATGGGACAATCGGCATGGAGCAGCAAATCTCTGCTACTAGCATTCTTTCCTCTGTCCTGGTGTCTGAGAAACGTAACCCTCCTCTTACGTCCCGCACAGGTGGTAACAGTACGAGTAATCCCACTGCAGGGGGCTTCAAACACGAAGTCAAGAAGCCGAGAGACATTACTACTGCGGATCGTGTGGGCGCTGGGATCTTGACCGCTTTGTTTGTTGGAGGTTGGGGTACGATGATGGTTTGGATGTTTCTTGGAGGGCCAAATACGACAAAACAGCATGCTAGTTCGGCATCTGTCGAGAACGCACCTGAGAACCTGAGTCAGGATCAACCGAAATAACTGGGCAACTCTGTCGTTGACGACAGACGGGATTGCACGACGACCTAGGGTTTTGGACTATCTTAAGTTGCCCCTCTTGAATGGACGTGTTTTCAGCTTCCGCAGTATTCTCGCATATCGTGAGGTAGACGCGATCTTTTATGCTGTATTAACATCCTTCCTCCTCCTTTCCAAGTTTGGATGATTCATTCCATAAATTTGAGGCATCCGTTCATGTTCTAGTCGAATCATTTGCCGCATTTCGAGATAATAGGTAAAGCGCGGGAAAGGTAGTTGACCACCTGGTCCAGCCATCTGCCCTTGATAGATATACCCACAGTTTCCAGAACTCGAAAGTTCTCACCTGCCAGGCAGCTGTACGCATCTTCTTCCGAACCAACAGCGTGGGGCTTGAGGCTACTCTTGGTCTTGGAGAGATTGGTGCCTTGTCGCCGGGCAGGCTGTCGGCTTGGCGCGTCTGATGGCTATTCTTAGCACCGCTGGCCAGGTACCAACTCCAGAGCTGCGATGACTCTTTGGATAAATAGATGGATATACTATGACTCCGCGACAGTTTCGAGTCACCTCTCAACTTCTCAAGACAGAGAAAGCTGGACCAGTGGAGTTCCTACTCTGGACCCCCCGTGACGCCTTCGCAGGCAGTGACGGTGACTAAGGCAGCCGTTCAGGCTCAGGCTCAGCTCCTCCTGTGGTGTGACACAACCACGCCGCCCTCCCTCTCCCATCGATAAGCAACCTTACCTCACCTTCCAAGAGGCGAGTCTTGCTCTCCTTCTCCAACCACACCTCCCATCTCTCATCTCCCATCTCCCCCGCGGCCGCCCGTCTCAACCCCTATTTCTTTCTAGTTGTTCTCACAACCCCTGCTAGCCGCCACGCCCACTTTCGGTAACGTTAGGTTGTGACGTGTGTTGTACCGGAGAAAAAAAGGAATCAGGTCTCGACATAATTATCGAGACTGAGCTCTTTTTTTTCCCGCGTCCAGCACAGCCGGCTCTTCACTCTTTCACCACGCCTCCTACCACGAGAAAACGCAAGGCGGCCCTGGCGGCAAGTGGAGAGACTGAGTCAACTTCTACTCCTACCGCCACCAAGCCTGCCAGTCGCTCGCGAGCCGCCACTACTTCCTCCACCAGCCCGAGCAGCAAACCCCTTCGCAAACGTCAGAAGAAGTCGCAAGAACTAGATTCTGGTCTTGACTCGGCTTCGGATACACCCAAGGAGATTTTGGAACCTATATCAGCGGAGGTCCCCGATCTGGTCACCCCGGCTTCGACAACAATGGAGTCGGATGACGATTTCATGAGCATCGCCTCGAGCGCCGAGGATTTTCTTGGTACGCAGGGTAGTGATGATGAGAGCTTAGGAGATGGTGAGTACTACGAGTTACTGTTCAGTTTTCCGACAAGCTACTGACGTGATGTCATTGCTATTGATCAGATTTCGGCGACGATTTCGATGGCGGCTTCTCTAAAGACAAAGACATTGTCGCGACAGCACGGAAACCCTATGAAGTTGATTTCAAAGTACTCAGCCCAGAAGATATCGACCGTGAACAAAATCTACAGGTTAACGAGGTTTCGTCGATACTCGGTTTGCCACCAGAGTCGTCAGCCATCCTTCTGCGGTTCGGCCGGTGGAATCGCGAGAAGCTGATCGAGTCATACATGGACCACCCGGAACAAACGCTGGATGATGCGGGACTTGGGACCAATTTTGAGTCAATACCAAAGGCTGAGGTGGTACCTGGGTTTATGTGTGATATTTGCTGTGAGGATGGGGACGACCTCGAGACATATGCTATGCGTTGTGGACATCGTTTCTGCGTCGATTGTTACCGACAGTACCTTTCCCAGAAGATCCGCGAAGAGGGGGAAGCTGCTAGGATACAGTGCCCAGGAAACGGCTGTCATATGATTGTGGATTCGAAGTCGCTGAGCTTACTAGTTACAGATGATCTTAAAGAAAGGTAGGAGCCCTTTTCGCTCTAACACTGGGCATGAGCTGACTTATTTAGATATCGAACACTTTTGACACGAACTTATGTCGACGACAAGGAGAACCTCAAGTGGTGTCCAGCTCCAAACTGCGAGTATGCGGTTGATTGCTATGTGAAGCAACGCGAGCTACTGCGAATCGTACCGACGGTACAGTGTAGCTGCAAGCACTACTTTTGCTTCGGTTGTACGCTGAACGACCATCAACCTTCCCCGTGTAAGCTTGTTAAGATGTGGCTGCAGAAGTGTGAAGATGATTCGGAAACCGCCAACTGGATTTCGGCCAACACCAAGGAATGCCCCAAGTGCCAGTCAACAATCGAGAAGAATGGTGGTTGCAACCACATGACATGCCGCAAATGCAAACACGAGTTCTGCTGGATGTGCATGGGTTTGTGGTCGGAACACGGTACGAGCTGGTACAACTGCAACCGTTTCGAAGAGAAGTCTGGGTCTGATGCGCGAGGGGCGCAGGCGCGGTCTCGTGCTTCGCTAGAACGGTACCTGCACTACTACAACCGATACGCCAACCATGAGCAATCGGCTAAGCTGGACAAGGATCTTTATCTGAAAACAGAGAAGAAGATGACGAGTTTGCAGTCTCAGTCCGGCCTCTCTTGGATTGAGGTTCAGTTTCTCGATACAGCATCGCAAGCCCTACAACAGTGCCGACAGACTCTGAAGTGGACATACGCCTTTGCATACTACCTGGCTCGGAACAACTTGACCGAGATTTTCGAAGACAATCAGAAGGACCTAGAGATGGCTGTGGAGAGCCTAAGTGAGATGTTCGAGAAGCCAGTGGCGGAGTTGGCGAACCTCAAGGTCGACATCTTGGATAAGACGGCATACTGCAATAAACGGCGAGTGATTCTCCTCAGTGACACAGCCGAAAATCTCAAAAATGGTACGTACTCTCCCTTGTCCTCTCCCATCTGCCGTGGCTAATCAAGTGTATAGGAGAATGGTCCTTCAATGTTGAGTGGCAGAACGCTTAGAGTGCTATAGATCTAGCGAGCATGTTTTACTGTGGTTAGCAGGAAGTTACAGGGAGTTTCACGATGCACATCTTGGCCGTTTCGGGCTGGTAAATGCATGGGACCTGAAGGGCAGGACGGGATTGAGTGGAGTGGATTTATCATTTTTTTTAACGACGTACATGACCACCTGAAGCACTACATTACAGCGAGATCTGGATTGTTATCATCGCAAGGCGTTATCCCTTGAGTGTGAGATTTCACCTAGTCATCTAAGGGAGGAAGTGCATTTCCTTATTATTTGTATCAACATACAGCTTCTTCATCCTTGCATGGCATCTTAGATGAGCCTTGCACATAACTCATATCGTTAGTTGTTCTATGATGATCTCGTAAAGCTGACTCGTGACAGTTGGCATGGATTGCCCTGGCAGGCTGGCATAGGCTATGTTTGATCAGATAAGGAATCTATGAGTAAGAGCTAACGAAGAAAGGAAATTGTGGGCGGCTCCGCGGCGAAACGATTTGAGCTGTTGTCTTGATTCCTCCGCGGTTCGGCGATTGATTTTGGCAGGTGAAAAGACTCGGAGCTCCATTCCGAGAACATCCTGTCATCTATAAACCACGATTTGCCCCCTTGAGATACGAGAGCATGGCCAAACTGAATACTCCGATCGGGGGTCGGATATAAGGGCGAACGCAGAGTGACAGGGGAGGGAAGAAAAGCGGCCGCTCCGTCATCGGACGGGAACCTCGGTGTAAATCCAACATTGCCAGTCTCTTATAAGTTATGACTAGCAGCTTTTTCTATCGCGCGTTAGTCAGGGATAGTCTAGACTTGGGGGCTGATTCAGCTCTTTCATTATTTTATGCATTATGAATGTCAAGAGTTGTGATTAAAACAGAGTCGTTGAGACAAGGAGAGTATGGATAGAAGTTGGGGTAGTTCATCTGATAATAATTTGCTGTAAAGATCTGATAGCAAGCAAATACATTTCCTCAGCTTCATGATCACCTGGAGAAGCAGTTTAATTAATCACCAGGAGTAGCCTATTCCGGTAAGTCGGACTCATCCAACTAAGAATCCTTCTCGAAGAAAGATTGGACTTCCAAAATTATCAAATAAATAATATCGTTGCTCCGGCCAAGACAAGACGGACTGCCAAACTCGGGAATCATTAAGAACAACGTCTCCCCAATCCTCCAAAAAATTATCTCCTCCGCTTCTCCTCACTGCAAGAATCTCTCCTCCTCCTCCTCCCTGCCTTTGCTCCCCTGTCACTGTTGCTTCCCTTCCTCCTGTGGAGACACTCCCGCTCTCAACTCCATCTTCTTTTCTGCCGCCGCCGGGTCGGTTGCGTCGGTCTCACGCGGATCTCTTTTTTCTTCGGCATATTCAAAATCCCCAGCTCGCCCACGACCACCACGTCCTCGTCATCCTTCTCTCTAGCTACCTTCCTCCTCTTTCCTCCTCCCTTATCTCGCGGCTACCGCTGCTAGAGCTCTGCTAGCTCGATGGCGGCATCCGAGCAGCAAGTGCCTGGGCAAGAATATGAGTATGTCAAACAGAGCATCTTTCTCGCATCCGTTTTCTATTCCACATGTCAAAAGTCCGCACGTCTGGATTCAGCTTATCTACTTGACTTGCCACGCAAGGAATCTCAGATACACCCTTTTTCAGCTTGCGCCGCTTTCTCCGCGGGAAAAAGGGCCGATATTGTTGAGCTAAAGCTAACCACATCGCGACAATAGATACGAAGCCCTTCCCTCAAACTATGGCCTCGGTCGGAATATGCTAGCGGGCGCTTTCGCCGGTATAGCAGTATGTTGCAGCCTGAACAATGGGATATCTCGGCAATGAAATGGATTGACTGATGAGTGACACAGGAACATGCGGTTATGTATCCAGTGGATTTGCTCAAGGTACGTCAATTGGCCTTGAGAAATTGTTTTAAACGACTTTCGTGGCCTCAGAAAGCTAATACGAGGGTTTACGCGATTATAGACTCGCATGCAGGTTTTGCACCCCACAACTGGCGGACTCTACACAGGTTTGACACACGCGGTTTCCACAATCTACCGAATTGAAGGATGGCGGACACTATGGAAGGGCGTATCGAGCGTGATTGTTGGTGCTGGTAAGCGGACACTGCCAAGGGTGAGGCACTTGGCGGGTTGATGGCTGATTTCCTGGCCTTAATTTCTAGGCCCCGCACACGCTGTCTATTTCGGCACATACGAGGTGGTTAAGGAGATGGCCGGTGGAAATGTCGACGATGGACACCACCCGTTGGCAGCTGGTGAGCTGGTAGTTTTTCTGTCGGATCTGGTTCGATTACTGACTTTTTTTTCTTCTAAGCTATGAGTGGTGCGGCGGCGACCATTGCTAGTGACGCATTGATGAACCCGTTCGATGGTAAGCTCTCTACAACAAGCTTGCGCAACATATAGCCAGATACACTGTCTAACATGAGTAGTGATCAAACAACGAATGCAAGTTCATGGCTCCGTACACAAAACGATTGCCCAATGCGCGAAATCCGTCTACAGGACGGAAGGATTCCACGCCTTCTATGTCTCCTACCCGACCACACTCTGCATGACGGTGCCCTTCACCGCTACCCAATTCGTCGCTTACGAGTCCATTTCCAAGGTCATGAACCCCTCGCAGGATTATGATCCCTTTACACACTGTATCGCAGGTGGCTTGGCTGGCGCGGTTGCTGCTGGTATTACCACGCCGCTGGATGTGGTGAAGACTCTTCTGCAGACCCGTGGTCTTGCACAAAATGAAGAAATCCGGGCTGTTAAGGGATTGTTCGGTGCTGCTTCGCTCATCAAGCGCCAGTTTGGCTGGAAGGGTTTCTTGCGCGGTGCTCGCCCTCGCATTATCTCCACGATGCCCAGCACTGCCATTTGCTGGACCTCGTACGAAATGGCCAAGGCCTATTTCAAGGGCCAGGTCGACAAATAGATCAGACCTACATTTTCGGCCCGATCGCATACATCAGCTTTGCATGTGCTGCGGCTCTTAAGTGAGCTCCGCGACTAACCGAACCATCTTGGGAGAATACATACACGGAACACACTCAACCTTGAAAGCAACTATACACTTTGGATCATGCCCAGGATTTCCAACGTGTCATTGCGAGCAGTGACATTCAAGGATATCTTGACGCTGATCTTCCCTTCTTACATACCATATGCTGCTCGATGTCTTAAGTTCTGGACGGTGCATTGCGAAATACTGGCTTGGTTATGCTTACTCTGGCGATCCGATTGACTGCTACGGGCCTAACGAAACGGCATATTTTTCTCTCGATTTTATTTCCTTTGAGATCTTGGATCGGAGCCAACTCTGGCCCGATGTATCCTGTACCGTTTTGGCGTTGGGACACAGGGCGGACATGCTTCGGAAAAATTCTTTTCTCATTCCATTTCCATATATTCCTATTTATTCGCGCATTTGTTGCTTTTGGATTGCAAATCATGTACTGATAGACATACGGAATGGTGGTGGCTGGTCACCCGGTGGTCGGACAGGATGGATGGACGATGATGATATCCAGATAATATCTACGACAGGAAGCAATATACACATACTTCCTAATATCTACTCTCACAGACACTGGTTATACCATTCATCTATACTGAAACTGTCTCGGTAAATAACTCCTTGCTGGTTCACGAGCTGCTTAATCAGCGACAGAAGCAACGACGTCACGAGGGGAGAAAAGTGCCGATTCGCCGTCTTCGTCCAACCAAGATCAACGAGAGTTGGAACCTCCCTCCATCTCCTTTCTACCAGTTCCTCAGCTTCACCTGTCCACACCCTTGTCAATTGTCGCCCGCACAGTCCGCTCCTTATTCCCCCAATACCCCGTTGTCACGCATGGCGGTGTTGCTGGCTGGCCCTGCAATCCTCCGCTCGCCGTGATCCTCATACACCGATTTTATGAATGATGCGCCCTAAGCCTGTGTCGTCGTTGCAAAAGACCTATGACGACTGTTATTTGATGTGCTCGACGGCCGTCTACTTTGAGGGTCAAGTCTGTGATCCCGACCACCATCCCCTCCACGCCTTCCTTACTGACGTAATGGCCCTGCCCAATTGTAGAATAATGAAGACGAAGCCTTGAGGTCTTGGCGGTCCGCCCTCGATACCATCTACTATCATAACGCCTATAGACTTCCCGCGAGCTACACCCCGAGTAACGAGACCGAGCGCGCCCTGCAGGAGTCTATCCGCCAGCTTGAACTCCAATGTCGCGAACGAGTTAACCTCCTCGACGCCCTCCGCGAGAGCAGAAAGGATTCGTCCGGTTCGAAGAAGAAGTCCAAGTCTCCGCCTCGTGCTCGAAACAACGTCAGAGCCACCCCCGGGTACATTGGGGATGGAACCGTCCCCGCAGTTGGATATACCGATCTCTCGAAGCCACCCGCGATCCCTACACGCCCTCTTCTTGGTACACCTGCGGCTCTTCCTGACAATCTACCCTCCGTTCGTCCTGCGGCCGTACGGTCGGATTCGCAAACCTCCATGAAGTCCAATTCTCGAACGCCTAGTCCCGAGCGGCGGAAGATGTTGTCTATGCCTTCAACATTGCGTGATGGAGCTCTGAAGAAGAAGAAAAAGGATACTTCTCGCAGAAAGGATCTACGTCCGGTCGCTGCATCTCAAGCAGCAGGTCTAGCCTGGGGTTGTATTTCCCGCGTTCCTTCTTCTGATAGAACGGCGAGCGATGCTGCCGTGGCATCCTCACGTCATACCCTCGCGAATGAAACGAATCTGAGGAGAGAGACTGACCCGTTACGGCACGAACTGCCATCGCCGGGAGCTCTGTATCCGTCCTCTGATAAAGCCGCCAGTGATGCCGCATTGGCACCTTCTCGTCCTAGTCTCTCAAACGACCGGAAAGGCTCTGGACCGTCTAGAGCCGAGCTGTCACGTACGCATTCTTCGGAGGATCAACTTCCAAGAGGATCTCCTGCAAAAGCGGTTCCGTCTTCAAACCCAGGCACCCCGCCACTCAGGCAAGCTATTCCATCACAGCCCCGACCACACGCCAATAGTCGATATCGACAGTCTCCGTCAAAGTCAGAAGCGAGCGATCCGCCCCGGTCAAGTTTTTCTCCGAAGCCGGTTGTCAAACCTAAGCCCATCACCCTGAAAGCGCCGCAGCCGCAATCAGCCGGGATACAACCGGGTCCAGCAAGTGCGGCATCAAGACCACGAGCCTCGGAGCGGGAACGGGATTTGGTGCGCGGCTTAGATAACGTCAGTCTCTCGAGGAGCCCTGCACGACGGAAGCCTATATCAGAGTCGAAACGTCCTATTACACCGCCGTCAAGCGATCCAGATTCCCTGGGGCGCAAGTCAATTGAAGATGCAGACGACGATCTCGCAGACGACAAGAGCGAAGACGTTGAACCCAGCTTTATTGACGAAGTCATGAAGAAATTGCCGAGAGGCGTTGATCCAAACTCAGCACGTCAAGTACTGAACGACATAGTTGTCCGTGGTGACGAGGTTCACTGGGAAGACATTGCAGGGCTAGATGCTGCGAAGAAAGCGCTGAAAGAAGCTGTTGTATATCCTTTCTTACGACCCGACCTTTTCTCCGGATTACGCGAACCAGCTCGAGGTATGCTACTTTTCGGACCCCCAGGAACCGGAAAGACAATGCTTGCTCGAGCGGTAGCCACGGAATCCAAGTCGACTTTCTTCTCCGTCTCCGCATCAACACTCACCTCAAAGTGGCACGGCGAAAGCGAGAAACTCGTCCGCGCACTGTTTGGCCTCGCCAAATGCCTCGCACCATCTATCATTTTTGTTGACGAAATCGACTCTCTTCTCTCAGCCCGCTCATCAGGAACAGAAAACGAAGCCTCTCGCCGTTCGAAGACAGAATTCCTCATCCAGTGGTCTGACCTCCAACGCGCCGCAGCGGGGCGCGAACAACCTGGGAAAACGGGTGATGCTAGTCGGGTTCTAGTATTAGCGGCTACGAACATGCCGTGGGATATAGATGAGGCGGCGCGGCGGAGGTTTGTACGCCGCCAGTATATACCGCTCCCAGAACATCATGTTCGGGGACAGCAGTTGCGCAGGTTGCTCAGTCACCAGGTACACGATTTGGATGACGAGGACATCGAGGTTCTTGTTCATGTTACAGAAGGTACTATCGTCCTCTAAGCGTCTGAAAGATAATAGACTAATAGAAAAACAGGCTTCTCTGGATCCGACATGACCGCCCTCGCAAAGGACGCTGCCATGGGCCCCCTTCGTAACCTCGGCGAAGCCCTTCTACACACTCCGATGGACCAAATTCGCCCTATCTGTTTTGCCGACTTCGAAGCAAGTCTCCTCTCCATCAGACCCAGCGTGAGCAAAGAAGGTCTGCGCGCTTATGAGGACTGGGCCGGGCAATTCGGTGAGCGAGGCGGCTAGCGCTCTGCCCTTTCTCTCTTTCTTTTCTTTTCTTTTTGGTAATTACGTCTCGGGGTGACTCGTGTCTAAGGTTCTGCTGGCGAATGGGACGGATAGGATATACCGTTGGCTTCGTTTGTGTCTTTTGGCGTACCCTATTGGCCTTACATAGTAAACTATAGCCCCCCACTGCGTTTTCTCGATTAAATAGCATGCCCGAAAGAAATAAACGGTTGTGTACCTGAAGCTAGTGTTCCTTTAACCTGATAAATACTGCTTCGAGAACTGAGCGCCTGGTCCCGAACTCGAGGCGGCTAGGCATGTGATTGTGAGCCTTTTCTTGTCAGTAGTTCTGCCTTGTGCTACTGACTGTTCGACACCCAACCCTGCTGGTGGTCGACGACTCCAGCCTAGTCATCCTCGGGCGGCCCGAGGCGTGCGGCAGGCAAAATATGTAAATGGCCGCATGATTCTTAGTGACCTTGTATCTGCGCAAAAAACAACATGCTTTCGCAGGGGCTAGAGCCAGTTTGGCAGGTATGGACATGGCAGGAGCGAATTATAGATAGACACAGGTCTCTGAAACCGCATCTCTCTGCCATCCTCAAACCTACGAAAGAACTCTCGCGCTCCTGTGAATGACACATGGCGGTTGTGACAAGGCTATGGTGGGGAAGATTAGTTGCAGGGTGGCGTTGTAAAATGTCTAGGTAGGGCTTAATCAGTCAGTCATCTACGACTACTGTCTTGTTAGGATGAGATTAAAAAGCCATGCAAGCACAGCAGGATCTTTGAGGGCGATGCATCGGGAGACCACGAATACGCAATTCAGTTTCCCGCACTTGCGTATAATGCTCTCCTCCTGTAGGTTCGTTGCTAACCTCAAACAAACTAACTCGAATGTCGAGCGCTAAGTATCTAGCCTCCACGGACTCCAGATAGAGCCAGCGGGAAAAAAATTTGACAAATGCTGAATTCATCCACTAGCCAACAATGTTGAAGTGTATCTCTACACCTTCAACAATTCCTCAACGTAGTCATCCAACCCAATGATCCGGAACTGGTCCTTCCATCGTGATTTGAACTCCTTCTTCTGATAAGCATAACTGGTCGTTTGTTTAAAACTAACCAGCTCCACCTTCCAGCCCCGTCGAAGGGCTCGCTCGACCATCTTCATAAAACCGCCAGAATACTCTGCTTCCGCAGCATCACCCGTGGCTAGCACGATCGTCGCCGGTTCATCCGTATCCAATAGACTTTCCAGAATCTTCAGGTGCAGAATTTCGTCCACACCCTGCTCGACCCAGCGCTCTTCGGAGCCATCGTTCGTTTCAGAACCATGACCTCCATCTTGAGCGGTTTGTCTAGGATTTTTTCGGAACTTCAACTGACGAGTGGTGAGAGACTTGACTTTTTGAACTCGGTTGAGGATGTTCGCCTCGTAACCAAGTAGTTCACTTTCACTTGTAGCCGCGATCCGGTCCGAGCCAACGAGAACTCTCTTGGCTGCCGGCCGGCCGCGCTCCAAGATCAATGAGAAATTCTGATATGATAGAGGTAGACGGCGAATCCTTGTTTTCAAAGGTATATTCCGCGAAGCCTTCATAGTATCGTGAAATCCAACCATAATCTTCACCAAGTTAGTCAAGCCAGGACGAAGGTAGTGGGTAACTAAGGTAACTTACATTCGACATATCAACAAAGACGTGCACAGGGCGTGACGAGATGTCCAAATTCTTAGTAGTCTTCGATCGCCCAGCCTGGACTAGTAGTTCCGCATAATCTGGAAAGTCCTTCAAGAGCTTGGTCAAAAGGCCAACCTGCTGGTCGGATGCGGATCGATAGGATAGTGGTTTTAGGCGTGATGCGTCCCCACCGGACGGGTGTTTGAACCCATGTGGAGTCAAAAACCCATTTGGCTCCTCAAAAGACGATGGTGGTGTCTCAAGAAGTCCTGCTTTAACTTCAGAAATACCGACCTGCGGTGGAATCATTGGTGTATCGAAAACACTGAGAGAGTTGTCCGACTCTGCTTCCGCGGCGCTATCGGATAAGATAACTTCGGGACTGTTTCCATTTCGACAGCGTTGCCCGGTCGTTTTGGACTTATTATCGGTCTGAGTGTTGCCCTTTTTGCGTGAGATAGGTTCAAGGACATTTTGAGCTGTCAGTGGGGATGGTTGTTCAGCAACAAGTGGTCGAGATTTCGACGACTTCGAGGGGATAACATGAGGCAGTTCAGAGCCCTCAACAGGTGTGTCGGAGATTGTGGGCCGTTTAAGTACAACAAAAGGCTTCGTCAATGGCCGGGTTCCTTTCGATTGGTGTCCATATGAATCGGCGAATCTTGGAATGGGTTCTGGATTACGGGGCCTTGGAAGCGATGACGGCTTCGCGGCAGGGATGTCTGGATTTGCGGGCCTCTTGAGCACAATGACAGGTTGCACAGACGGTCGAGCGTGTTCGAATGGCTCTTTATCTTCGGGCTGAGGGCTATGGGCAGCTGATGAGAAGCTGGTGTTATCCTCCAGCAACCCCCAGAGAGACCCGAAGTCCCCAAGCTTCGGTGAGCTGACGTCTAGATCTTTGGAAGGTTGTTCCTTGATATTCGAGCGAACATCATGTTTCGTTATCTCATGGGACGTGGGTGAAGACCCAAAAGGATCCGAGGGCAAATGATTCTCCCTCTGACGTGAGGGAGATCGTAAGAGGTTGATCACCGGAGTGAAATCCCAGTTGGAAGTGGTAGATGACGGTGGCATTGACAGATCCTATGAGCAAAAGAGTAGTGAAATTTATCAAGTTCTCGGTTGTCGAACAATAGCAGGCGCCTAAACCGGAGGCGGAAAGATAGGGTGGCGATAAGCAAGCTGATCGATAACTAACAAAGTAAAGGAGAGTCGCTGGAAGCAATAAAGGAGTTAGTCGTAGAGAGAATCAACATGATGATGGTCGCAAGACCAGAACGCAGAAGGGATAGGAAACCAATATGGATGGGTAAGTTATGAGGTGTTAGTGGAGGGATGACTCCTCTTGACTCCAAGCCTCCGAGGGAGTTGTTGTGGCGTGGCGGCGGTTGGAGGTATCACGTGCTGGGCAGTTTTGCATCTGCCCATCTTGACCGCCTTTTGTCATCGGGGTAGATAACACTAGTCCGAATACAGCTAAGCGGCTAAAGCACCTATGATATCATCGGCTTTCGGGCTAACCAAAATTCCAGATAAGCCAGGTCCATTTCACGCTAACCCAAATATAGAAAATAGCTCTCCGTCATGTCTGCGTCATTCACTGATAGATCTACGGAGTATGAGATAGAGGAGAGGCGCTTCTACCAACGATGATGGAATGAATCCGGGGATTACGACGGCTGACCCTGGTGATCGCTCTGACTGGACCCAGTGGCACGGACTATGATTCGCGGGTAGGCCATTTTGACGTGCTTTCACGAGCTTGAGGTCCGACATTGTGCTCACCACCATAACTGAGAGGCCATGAACAAATTTGGTCAGGAAGTCGCGTTGCTGGATTCGGAAACACCGACGTCATGAATGAGAATGTGGTGTGAAGAAGGCACTTTGAGAGTTATCCAGAAAGTTATATAAACCCCTTCTTTGACCGTAGTTGAATTCCCTTCATCATCAGCTTCCACAATCACAAACAACTACTACTTCCACTTTCCAATCTCAAAACCAAACAAACCACCAACCAATAATCATCATGTCTGACTTCGGCCGCAAGGATTTCTCTACCAGTGAGTTACCCAAGAGCTGTGCATTCGCAGACACTAACAACATGTACAGAGGCTCAGGAGAAGATGACTCCTGACTCCTCCAAGTCCACCCAGGACAAGGTCAAGGAGTCCGTCACTGACACCACCGACCGCTTTGCACGCGGTGCTCAGCCCGATGACCAGAAGAGCACTGGTCAGCAAGTCTTCGACAAGAGCCAGCGCACTTCAGACCGCGAGGTTCATGGTGGTTCCGCCCAGACAATGTATGTGCCATTGAAATCTCCATGATAGAATCTCATGCTAACAACACATGCAGTCGCGGAAAGATCAAGAACGCCGTCGGCCTCGGTGACCACTAGATGGTGATCGCAAAATTGTCACGATGTGATATTGCAATTTCCTTTCATGAACGTGTTATGACCCTCAACGATACCAGACCTACCTTTCGGTAGTCTCTTTGCCTGTATTATAAACTCGAATCCCAATCATTGATCTGGAACCATTAATCCTTCACTGTTCGTTAAGCGTAATAACAGCGTTTTATGATGGCATCATCGTTCCACCAAGTGCTCAAACATAGAATCACGTTCCCGACTAAGTTGACTGAGCTCTTGCTCAAGCTCTTCGTATTTTGCTCGAGCACCGGCGATGTCCTTGGGGAGATCGTGAAACATGTTGATCCGGTGTTCGAGAGACTTGACAGACTCCAGCATCCGGCCGACCTCTTCCTCCTCGGACATGACTTCTTCAAGAGTTGCCCCCCGGTTCCTATTCCGTTCCAGATTCGCAGTCCTACCTTGATATTCGCTGACTTTAGCACTAAGCAATTTCGTACCTCGAGTCCATTCAGATGTGAGTGCCGGAAGATTAGCTGGCGTTTCGAATGCAGAGTTCGTCCTAAGTTCGTCGAGCTGTTCCCGTAGAGTAACCAATTCTCTCTCAAGATAACCTTGCAAGCTTTCGACCCTCCTCATCTGATTCTGCGTGTCGAATTCCTCCCGCGTAAGCTCGATTATCGACTGGCCCACTTCCTTCGTGCTTGTCCCTAACGAGCCCAGCACGGTTATTGTCTCTGCCAGGTCTTCAAGATCCCGTGTTCCAGCATCGTCAAGACAATGCTCTACCGCGTCTAGAAGCTCCACTTTCTGCTTATCTTCCGTCTTCTCTCGAGCTTTGAACCCCTCGATCGTCTGTTCGCGGGCGTGATGGAGTATTGCGGCCTTCTCGTCTGCTGCCTCATTTGCTGCAGCTAAAGCTAGCAGAGTGCGTAGAGTATCTTCATTGCGCTCGATTTTGGGTACCGGCTTAGGTGCGTACTGTCGAGTCAACCAGGAGTTCACGTATGCCCAGTCTTTGGCTTGAACAGCGGCCTGACGTGCCTTGGTCGGAGAGGCAAGGGGGCTATCCATGAGCAAGACGGTCTGGAATGTGAAAGGCAGCGAGATTCCAAGAACTGAAAGTAAGATACTGACGCGTTAATGCTCGTGGGCTGGAGTCAAAATGATGCGGCTAAGAAGTTGTTGATGGATCCATCCATTGTTTGACCCGCCGCAATCTTTCTCCGCTCCGCCTCCTCCACGATCAACCTCTTGAAGTCTGGCCAGCACACCCTGAATCCAACCTCCATGGCTACCGGTAGCTACTTCCCTCCTGCTGGAGCGACCTCCAGTCTATCACCTAGAACGTCCTCCCCAACCTCATCGCCGCTGTCGCCCCCGGCCCAAGAACGCTCCAATGCCTTATCGAATCGATTGAGAAGTGTACTCTCCGTGTCATACGCGGATTCCGACATACGCGATGCGCTCGAAACCTTGAGCCTCCGAGGCGTCCATAATACAGCAGAAGTCCGGAGGCAACTGAGACTGGATGTACAGAAGGAGGTGGTGGACTGCAATGCGGAGATTGTGCAGGATTTCGGCAAGGTCGCGGAGGTGAGTAGGCCATTCCCACCTCCGGCGATAATGGATGGGGTGTGGAAATAACAATTGGACTTTATGCTGACAAGGGTAGCAATTGAAACGCATCGGAACTGTTATATCAAATCTAAAGCAAACATGTGACGAGATGCGAAAGCACGTCGTTCTTGCGAAGCAGGATACTGCTCCGGTCTTGGAGGAAGCTTCTGCGTTGCTAAACCAGAAGCAAGAAGCCGAAACGAAGCAACATCTACTTGGCGCTTTCACGAAACATTTTATCGTCTCGGATGAGGAACTCTCGATTTTAACATCCGTTGAGGAGCCCATCAACGACGAATTCTTCGACGTCCTTAGCCGAGTGAAGCAGGTACATCGGGACTGTGAAGCCCTGCTGGGCGCGGAGAACGACAGGCTTGGTCTCGAGCTTATGGAGAAGAGCTCTCGGAGCCTGAACTCTGCGTATCAGAAACTCTATCGATGGATTCAGAAAGAATTCAAATCACTGAATCTTGAAGACCCACGAATCAGCATCACGATCCGACAAGCTCTGCGGGTACTGGCTGAGCGTCCAAGTCTATTTCATAGCTGTCTGGATCTCTTCGCAGAGGCGAGAGACTACGTACTGTCGGATGCCTTCCATTACGCTCTGACCGATGCAGTTTCCGGAGGCGACAACAGCGTGAAACCCATTGAGTTCTCTGCTCATGACCCACTAAGGTATATTGGAGATATGCTCGCTTGGGTTCATTCAACTACAGTCTCAGAACGGGAGGCCCTGGAAGCTCTCTTCGTGTCTGATGGCGATGAGCTAGCAAAGGGGATTCAAGCCGGTCTAAGCAGCGAGCCGTGGTCGCGAATTGATGAAGATGCGGAGGTCACTTTTGACGGACAGAAAGCGCTCAGCGACCTCGTCAACCGCGATCTCATCGGTGTTGCCCGCTCTCTACGGCAGCGCGTTGAGCTCATCATCCAAGGTCACGATAACCCCGTCACCTGCTATAAGGTTGTCAACCTGCTCTCCTTCTACCAAACTACCTTCTCCAAATTAGTAGGCCCGAATTCCAACTTGGCCGAACTACTACAAACTCTTGAAAAATTCACCCTCAGCCACTTCCAAACAATAATGCGCGAGGAAGTAAGCAATCTCAGAGCAGACCACTCCGCCCTCGCACCGCCAGAAGACCTCTCAGCACCACAATTCCTTCTAGACTCCCTCGAGGTTCTGACCTTCCTAATGAAAACCCACGAAGCCTCCCTCGAAACCGAAGACATCACCAAGGACCAAGAAAACAAATTTACCCCGGTCCTTAACGCAGCCCTCGACCCCTTCCTCAATCTCGCCAAATCCTCTGCTGACGACCTCCCCACCCCAACCGCCCGCGCGATCTACCTAACAAACATCCACATCACCGTATCTGCCAGCATCTCGCCTTACCCCTTCGCAGCGGCAACACACCTTGGCCTTATCGACACAGCCCTCTCCGACCTCCGCACAGACCACGTCAAAATTCAACACCACTACCTCCTCGAGACCTCAGGCCTGATCACCCTCCTCACTGCCCTTTCTCAACCATCAACACCGGAAAAGGCCCCAATAGACATCACCTCCCTCCTCCCATTCCAACCAGAGTCCCTTGTGACAATTAGCCAGCAACTTGATGACTTCTTGCCCTCCGCTTTGATGGATGCAACTGAAAATCTGAAACGTTTACAGAGTGCGGCCTTTGTCAAGAGTGTCACTGAGGAAGCTGTTGAAGCGTTTTGCCGGGACTTTGAGGTTGTGGAGACAGCGATTATGGAGGCTGATGCGGCTGCCAGGGGTAATAGGAGTGTTGGGGGTGACGGACAGGATGAGGGTGAAGACGGAAGTGAGATCAGTGAGAATGAGGCAGAAGAGGGCCAGAGTCTGAGGAGGTTGTTCCCGCGCACGACGGGCGAGATTCGGGTATTGTTGAGTTGATCCAGGTTTTAATATCTTATTTTTGTACATAATACCTAGGACAGAGTTACAAATACCAGCCCACTATGCAACTTACGTTTTAGCAGCCAATACGCATCTTTATAGCTGTTTAAGGCTTTCTGACCATTATCCCAAACGGATCCCGATCCTTCTCACTAACATGAACCTCAGCCGTCGTATCCGCGTAAATCTCCTTCAGAGACCCGTCCGTCCCATTATCCCCTTCTGCCCTCAGCGTCTTCCATTCCTCCGTCAGTGTCTTCTCCAACTTCTCCTTCATAACAGCACTCAGATACCCCCGCTCTGTATTTGAGTGTGCAAGCGCAATGACCACGGAACCATTCTCAATGGCGGCCAGTGTTTCATGGTGGCTTATCTCGCCAGTGAAGAGTAGGTCCGGAACTTGGCTTACGCCCTTCATCAAAACCCCTGATCCAGATCCAGGACAGACGCCAACGGTGCGGATCTTGATCTCATCCACGGAGGAAGACTGGGGGATCGCAATGGGAACACCACCGGGGTAGCCGAGACCCTTTGAGATATTGTCGACTATCGTAGTTAGCGGCTGCGGCTCCTCGAATGTGACAAGGCGGCCCATTCCCGCGTCCTCAAAATCGGCTGGGGGCGCGGCCGAGGGATGGATTGTACTTCGCTCGTGCGGGAGTAGTGCGCTATCAGACGCTTTGACTATGCTGGGCTTTGGGTATTGGGGCGCTGAGAAGAGACTTGAGGAGCAGGTCTGGGTCTCGTTTGATCCCGATGCGATGTACTTGCTGGTGACGAGGTCGCAGAGCCAGTCGCCCATTCCGCCGGGGGTTGCGTCGACGGCTGTGTGTGGTGAGTAGACGCTTATGCCCTCTGATGCGAGCCGGAGAAGGGATTGTTGCTGGGTGTCTTTGAATGTGAGGGATTTCAGGCCGCGGAAGATGATCGGGTCTAAGATTGAGTTGTAACAGTTAGCTCGCGTCGGTGATTTCTTTTGATATGATGAGCTGCGTACGGTATGCTATGACGACTGAATCCTTGCGAGCGATTGCCTCGTCGGCGACGGCTTTTGTTAGGTCAATTGTCAAGAGAACTGAGTTTCTCTGTCTTCGGGTATGGTTGAAGGGCGCTTCGAGGAGGACTTGGCGGTCGTCAGATAGTGTCCTACAGTCCTGATAAGGTATACAAAGACTCACGGCCTGTATTGTCCCAGCTTTTGTCCGCTAGAGATTCTGGGTAGCTTAATGAGTTAGCATCAACAGCTCCAATCGCAGCGGGGAAGCTCACAGCTTCTTCATCGAGTTCACCACAGCACTTGTGAAGGGTGATGAGATGGGCGTTGACGCAGACATGGCAGAGAACAAACGGGTCGTAATCCGACTCATATATGCCGATGTGCTTGGATAGACTGATGGGTTATTCAAGCTAGAGATTCGTGATCCATGAAACAATTTGGAGTCGCCGCGGAGAGGGGAGCTGGCGCCACAGTTTGTGCCTGAGGCCTGATTCTAGCCACACACACACAATGATATCCGTGTCTTGACAGGGTAGAGAGGGCCCAGGGGGGCCAAGTATCTCCCTCATTCGCTTGAGCAAATGCATAAGAAGTGAGCCAATAGAGAGCCTTATTGTCTCACCGGGTAATGTTGAGCCGCGTCAAGGAGGGGAAACAATCGAAAAGCTCCAGTATCTTAGATATACAAGCTTGTCAGCCAATCAGCGGCGCTAGCGAGGGTAAGATGGAAGTATGACGACTACGAGGTACCCATTCGATGTGAATCTTGGCTTGTACCTTGGCTGGCTGAAGGAGCTATGAGGTTTTTGGCTTTCAATCATACTTTGGTCAGTTCATCCATCTTAAAAGCGACATTTACGCCTAAAATCCTTAGAATATCAGCTTGATACTAGCCAACATGACGACCGCCGATATCAAACCCTTCAAGATCGACATTCCAAAGGATGAAGTCGACAGACTAAAGCGCAAGCTAAATGACACACGACTTCCTCCCCGTGAGATCGTGCCAGGCGCTGGCGAGAAATACGGTAAATCGTCAAAATCATGCCCCTGCAATCCTGTACCAATGATTAACGCTCCAACAGGACCCTCATATACCTGGGCAAAGAGCCTCCTCGAGCAATGGAAAACCAATTTCGACTGGTACACCATCCAAGACCAGATAAACAAGTACCCGCATTACCTAGCCACGATCGAAGACGTGAAGATTCATTTGCTGCACGCCCGTGCAGAGAAATCCAATGCTATCCCACTGCTCCTCGTGCACGGCTGGCCCGGCTCTTTCTACGAGTTCAGTAGAGTCTGGGGGCCACTCTCACATCCTGAGAATGAGTCGGATCCAGCGTTCGACGTTGTCGTCGTAAGTATGCCAGGATTCTGCTGGTCCGATTGGCCGCCGAAGGTAGGCTGGACACTGCAAGACAACGCTCGGATTTTTGACAAACTGATGAGGAAATTGGGATACAGCAAGTATATGGTTCAAGGAGGGGACTGGGGCCATTTTGTGGCGAGGGAGCTTGGGGCACGGTATACGGAATCTTGCAAGCTGGTGCATTTCAACTTCACGCCTTGCGGCGTGCCTGATGAGTGTGAGAGAACGGAGAGCGAGAATAGTCTTGCTGAGAGAGCTAGTGATTTCTTTGAAAATCATATGGGGTATGCGGTTGAGATGAGGACGAGGGTGAGTACTTTCTTGCCTTTAAACTCAAAGAATATTTGGAGCCATACTCACCTGCTATGGCTCTAGCCTCATACCATAGGAATTGCTCTCAACGATAATCCTGTCGGAATCTTGATGTGGGCTGGTGAGAAGTACAACGAAGCTGCAAGTCCTGAGAACCAGAAGCAGCGCTCCTGGAGCGAGGCCATTCTGGCCACGGCATCGTTATACTACTTCACCGACTGCATCATGCCATCCGCGCTCTGCTACTATGAGAACGTGCGGCATGAGAACTTCGCGGACTTCACGAAGGACCCCGCCAACTATGTCAAGGTACCATTTGGTTATAGTTCGTTTTATTACGACGTTGACTTCTCATCGAAACGTGAGGTGGAGAAGACGGGCAAACTGGTCTTCTATAAAGGTAACTTCGTTTGGATACCTGGTTTGGGAGAACATGGCTGATTCGGACGCAGAACATAACGACGGCGGACACTTTGCAGCATTGGAGTGTCCTCAACATGTCATCCAGGATTTGCGAGAGTTGGCGGCTCAGGAATGGAAGAGCTGAAGGCCCTATACTTCGAAGTAGACGAGAAAATGCTGTGCTGTAATGACGCCTTGTTAGCTACCTGGATGGTCGTGAGCACCTTAGAATTTTGAGAGAAGCCCTCCAGATAGATCTGAGCGAACAGATAATAATCGATCATTTTGCATGAACAATCTAAGGCCGAGCCATCTCCATGTGACTCACAAGGAAGATTTCCCCTTGAGTCCAGAAGTGTACTTTTACCTATAGCAGTGACCGGCCATCAACGTTCAAGCGATAGTGGACTCGATGGATCCATCGAGATAGTCGGCTTGAGCCGCGAAGTTGTTTGCAGCCAGTTAAAGAACGATGTTTAACTACTCGTACCGAGTTTTGAAGCTTTGCGCACGATAGGCTAATTTTTGACGTCACAGCTCCGGGTAATATCAAGCCGGTATAGCGGGGCTTCAACTGCTATATTTTGGACTGAATGCTCCTGGCAGTATTGAGCGGGAAACATCACGAGCTGCTCAATTGCGTCAGCACACCGATCACACACAAATATCCGAGTATAGGACGAAGGTCTTATTGAAAAAGAAAATGGCGTTGCAGGGAAAGAACGTTCTGATTGTAAGGCAACTAACTTTCTTTACGTTTCGAAGCCAGTACTGATATTGTGTTTTAAGACCGGAGCCTCTATGGGTATTGGTGAGGCAATTGCCCGAAGAGTTGCTGCTGAGGGTGCGAATATTGTCCTGTTTGCGCGGTCAGAAGTAAGTACCTCTTCGAGGTTCTGTGCTATAAGATCAGACAAGGTCTAACATCCGGCTAGGATAAGCTGCAAGAGATCACAGCGAATTTGCAGAAGGACCATTCAAGCTCGAGGATAATATTTAAGGCAATCGACCTCCAAAGCTACGAAGCCGTTGAAAAAGCTGTCAATGAGGCAGCTAATGAATTCGGTACCATTGACATTCTGATCAATAATGTGAGTGCGCTTTTCTACTCACGAATCACTACGAAAAGAGATTTGTTCTAATTGATTGATAGGCAGGACTCGCCCTTGGAGCACCTGCTGCGTTTCCGGACCTCAAAATCTCTGATATCGTCCAGATGAACAGCACAAACATCAATGGACTCATGTTTGTGACATATGCTGTGCTCAATTCAGGGATGTTGGGCCGGAAAGAGGGCACAATCCTGAACGTCACTTCGACTACAGCTCTGGAAGCACCTCCTTTCTCAGGCGAAGCAGTATACCATTCGAACAAGGCGGCTCAGGAAGGCTTCACAAACGCCCTGCGCAATGAGCTTGTTGGAACCAACATTCGGGTTCTTGCCTTGCGCCCTGGAGTCGTGGCGACAAACTTCCATTCTCTGCGAGTGGGGCATGACAAGGAGAAGTATGATAGCTTCATGGAGGGGTTTACGTGAGTTTCCTTCTGAATTCGGAGACGTCTTTGGCTTTTTTGCATCCTGTACTAACACAGATCAAACGTAGGCCCCTTGAGTCAGATGATATTGCAGGTGCTGCGATCTATATGCTCAATCAGCCACTGAATGTGTCCGTGAAAGCTCTGGATGTAGTTCCTTCAGGTAGGTTCACGGAATGAGCTTCAAAGAGCCGATAGCTGACTGTTAATAGCTCAAAGATCGCTCACTGTATTCGATCGTCAATGGAATCAGAGAAATGCTTAGCCTACCATTTGGCTTAGCGAATGTTCATGGCGGTGGAATAGGCCGTAGGAGAAGGTTGTAAATAGATCAAAAGAAAACCGGTTCATTATTGAAAAGCAAATGCGGTTCAACTCGGCTGATAGCTGCATTGACCAAAGTTGAGGTGCCGTCTCATGGCAAGCGAGGAACTTCGGCAAAGCTTGAGACACTGAATCATCACTAGGTCATAGGCTTCGGAGCTCACCAGCGAGGCATATCGTGCGTCGACCGGTGCAATTGACAATAATCATTCGGTTGCAGCGTGTGCCGTCGGTTCTTTGTTGCACAATTCAGATAAGTGGATCTTTGTTCTTCATCTCTCAACAATGAGTGCGACACATATGGGTTTGGACCTTCAGATATCAATCAAGAACGACAACTCGCAACCCAGTAAGCACGGCGTCTTGTTGCAGGACCGAGCTGAAGGTTCATTTATTCATGCGCAACTTAGGCTCGTGCCGAAAGCTTCGTCAACTCGTCGAGAAACTAGTGGGGCATTTCGGCATATCAGACCAGCAGGATCAAAAACAATTTAAGGGATGGGGCCTGCTAAGACAACCATGGAGTGTGTTTGGCGAAGTAGAACGTCGCTATAGTAATCACCTCACGTGACTGTGATGACCAATCCGATATTTCCATCTCCTCAGCGATATTCCAAGAGACAGCATTTACTCCGCATTCCCGTCCCTCGAAAAGACCCTCGCTCTACGTCTCCCCATTTAGAAGCTACACCTCCTCCTCTCTTAAACCGACATTCACGGGAAATCCCACAACCCAACGCTTGATGTACTTCCGTACCACAGCCATACTGAGCAGAAGCTGCCGATACCTCCTGCAATCACCGGTTCCCCTCCACCAGAAAGCAACATTCTCCCTCTCCGCGCGGTACTTCGCAGCTACAAACGCAGCAATGGCGGATACAGCTTCGGGCGTTGTGACCCCGGACTTGCTGAAAAGCAAGTTGGTGGAGCAGTTGCAGGCACAGCATGTTGAAATTGAGGATTTGTCAGGTGCGTCAAACATGCATATTCGTACTCTCAGTCTTCTGTCACTGTCTGTTCAAATTGAGTCCAGCCCATGCTAATTCTGGGTTCGATGTAGGAGGTTGCGGACAAGCTTTCCAGGCCGTCATTGTTTCGCCTCAGTTTGAGAAGAAGACTATGCTTGCACGCCATCGCTTGGTGAACTCGGCGCTGAAGGCGGAGATTGCGGCTATCCATGCGTGGACGCCTAAGTGTTACACACCTGAGCAGTGGCAGGCTCAGCAGGGGTCTGCTTAAAAATTCGTTGATATAAGAATGGGCGTGTTATGATATAGGATCGAAGGTGCGGATACTCGGGCATGGCATTGCCTTGGGAGGATTGCAAACAGGCGTTGGAGGGACATTACATTATGTACATTTATTTATAATTCTGGAAATGATACACCTTATGATTACCCACTAGGTATCCATCATGAACTAGGTGCAAGCGCAGCATAATGCGGACGAATGTGTCATATATTGCTGAATATCCAGTTCATCATTTAACCGAGCACATTCTCAGCGGTGGAAACTACCCGTTATTAGCAGGATACAAGCTAGAGCTGAAGGAACGAGACGTACCCTTGACACCGGTGTTGTCAGGCTCGATGAAAGCCTCCTTGACCTTGCCATCTTCAACAAGAAGAGCATAACGCTTGCTGCGCTGGTTTCCGAAAATCGAGACGCTGTCGAAGGAGACATCCAACGCATCGGAGAACTTGCCGGAGGGATCCCCCAAGAAGCGAATCTAAGTTGACGTAAGTCCTCGCACTCAGTCAAATTTTAACGGGTACAGATTCAACTTACGCCGCTCTTGCCTTGAGGGTCCAGAGTAGTACCCCAAGCCTTGGTCCTATGACAGTTTTTAGAATCGAAGCCAATTCGACCTGTCGGTCGAGCGGTTTTTGACTTACACGAATGGGTCATTGACAGCAACCACGAAGACCTGGCCGGCCTCCTTCAGCTTCGGGTGGTTGATATAGCCAGGAACATGGGTGCTGGAGCAGGCAGGGCCTACAGTGCGGAGTTAGTCAGGTCAATTGACACAACATAATGACTAGGGTAGATACGCACTGAAAGCGGCGGGAACACCAATGATAACACCTTTTCCCTTGAGCTCCTTGGCAAGGTTAATTTTGTTTCCTGGAGAGTTCTCAACCAGAACGTCGAGATCTGGGATAGAATCGCCCTTTTGAACAAAAGCCGGGGCAGTGTTGTGGAACAAAGCTCTCTGGCTAAGAGCGCGAGGAACGCTTGTAGTAAAGCGGCGAGCGGCAAACATGGCTTCTGCAAGGGTGTTTGTTGTAGAGACAATGAGAGGACAGTGGTCTAGAATCGACGCAGTAAGGTTAAGGTACGGTTCCTGAGAGCTGTGGGATGTGAGGAACTTGGGGGACCTGAGTAAGCTACGCACGTCATTTCTATTTACCCAGGGCAACGACGGGTCTATCAATTCGCACTAGACAGGTGTAAAATGGACAGGACACTACTCCATGCGCCCGCTCTACGATATTCAAAATCATTATGATTCTAAGCCCTAGCTCATGAGTTTGAACCTTCGGGTATCTATCTTGTTCAGGCTTTAATATGATCTCTTCTTCTCTTCTTCTATCGCTCTTATCCATATAGTACCTGTATTGATCAAACTGGAGAATCTATTAATCACCTGTGAGACTAACCTGTTACCTACCTAGTGCCCTGTGTAAATGGTTCTTTGTCCTGTCCCAAGTGTGATCACAGAGCCGGGGCCAACCGTCCAACGACCATCCCTGCCGTTTTCGGACCTTATATAGAGCATCCATCTGTATCAACAACATTACCCTACTTATTGTACTCCGGAGTAGAAATTGTTTAGAACGACATTTCCTTCTCTGAGGTTCCTGTAGACTGACCCAGATCCATCTTATCCAAGCGCAATAGAGCGTTGAAGTTTTCATGGATTCATCTATAAATGTAGACCTTGAAGAACTTTATATGCACTTTGTAAACCACTAACTACGGGTGGCACTTGCCCAGGCGACCGTCTCGGTCTTTCCGATTGATTTTGGACTATCTCAATAGAGGGCATATAAATCTGCTCCCTCGACGCTGGGGCCACGTTCTTCTAAAGTTTGAAAGTATTGGGGCATTTTAATGAAGTCATCAGCAACTGCATTATGGAACGGGGACGGGGATATAGCAGAGATCTGCATGATGGACAAAGCTAATGTCGACCGCTCCCCGGAGATGCCTTGCTGGGTAAGGACCTCCATATCTCGTGACTCTGTTCAACCTCCTGAGCGCTGTTCGGATTTTGGAAGCTACTGATTTGCATGAAAATAGCTCGGTTAACAAAGGATATTCGGGAGCGTACAGAAAAGCCCATGCTGAAAAAAATTGAGCATCAAATCAAGGCTGTGGATCAGAGTCGCCGTTGAACTTGGGCCCCTCCTCTCCCCCTCCATCATCAAAGTTCTAATGCAAGTTTTCCTGCAGGCGCATTGACGATGTTGGCTGATTCATGCAGTAAGAATTTAAATGTCTTTATCTCTACGATACTGCAGTACGAGTAATTCAATTTTAGCAGCTGACGGAAGCCAGAACAGAGCTATTGTTCATGTAGTGCGTAGAGAAGAGGTAGTCTAGGTAGAGAAGATGTAGCATTGCCGAGGTGGCATTGAATGCAACTGACTGACTCCCTGTGTGCGGATTTGCTGGCTTTCACGCAGGGCAGAGACAGTCATTTGCCAGGAAGTCGAGGAGGGCACTTTTTGCCTCCGTGTCGAACCAAAATCCATTCCAGTCTTCCAGACGAAAGAAAAACAACGGCTGTGGCTGGTGACTCTGGATTAATGGCTTTCTATTAATATGCCCAATTACCTATTCAGTTGATTCACTGGCACTGGCAGACTGCGAGGTGCGCCCGTCCCACCAAACTACTACAACCGACTCCTCTCCTCCTCCTCTTTCTACCCTCTTGCGACCGACGAGGGTGCGTCTTTTTTTCCTCTTCTCCGCCATCTTCTATCCTTCTTCTTTTTCCCATTCCCAGATTCTTTTCTTCTACAACCCGCACTGCAGTTGACACCTTTTTCTCTCGGTCGCTCTTCCAAAGACCAATATTTCTCGAGGTCCTGCACAGTGCTGAAGGCTGTTCCTCGTTCGATCGGTCGCGACCCATCTAGCCCATGATGGACGGTGGCCAGACCACCTCCAACGCCGCCCCCTCGGGCAACTCCAGCGATTTTGTAAGTACGATCCTATCTGATCGCTGCTCCTTTGGCTTCATGGCTTCAGTCAGATATTTGCTGTGTGACAAGATGCTAATCAAATGTATAGGTCCGGAAACTCTACAAGTGAGTCCGCCCTCTCCTTTCTTTTTTCTCCCTCGGAATTTTTACTTCAATTTTTCCCCTGGCGGTCGCTCTTCCCCTCTTTCCGCCAACAACGGCTGTCGTCCGATGTTTGCTTCCTCTTTGTCTTTGGGCACGAAGCTTCGCCCTTTGTTCGGATCATTTTTGACTGATGTTGTCGCACAAGAATGCTGGAGGACCCATCGTACGCAGAAATCGTGCGGTGGGGGGACGAGGGAGATAGCTTTGTCGTGTTAGAGGTAACGCATTCCCGGCTGCCGGTTCCTAGCCGGTACTTGCGGTCGCCATCTGCTGACAGAACCGCAGTGTGAAAAATTCACCAAGACCATTCTTCCGAAACATTTTAAGCACAGCAATTTTGCCAGTTTCGTGCGACAGCTCAACAAGTACGACTTTCACAAAGTCAGGCAAAATAATGAAGAGAACGGACAGTCACCGTACGGTCAGAACGTGAGGCACCCTCCCGATCAGCAAGCTTGCATTGGCTAATGGATAATTAGGCGTGGGAATTCAAGCACCCTGAGTTTCGAGCAAACAGCAAGGAATCCCTTGACAACATTCGGCGAAAGGCCCCCGCGCCGCGGAAGCAAACACAGACCCAGGACGAGTCGGTCCCGACACAACAGATCGATCTCCTCAACCAGCAGATTGTCGCGCAACAGCAGCAGATCCAGCACCTTTCCGATCGCTATGCACAAATGACGGTTGACCATCAGTTAATGCTACAGGAGGTGTTGAGGGTTCAAAAAACCGTGGTGAACCACGAAAATGTTATACATCAGTTGGTGAACTACCTGGTTTCTATCGACGGCCGACAAAAGCGCGACACCAAACCTGGTCCTTTCCCAACTCAACCTGGCACCAACATGAGCCCCTCGCAAGTCGCCCCGATGGAGGACGGTGTTTCCACCCCATTACAGCAGGCTTCCAAGCTTTTGAGCGACATGAACGCTGAAATCCAGTTCAACCTCGTTGGCGTCGATTCTATGGGCGAGGCATCGAAACCCGCCGGTGTCGTTTCCACGCCTACAATGGAGCCCACGCGACGGGTCACAGCTCCAGCCACTGCGCCGGCAAACCCGGCTCTAGTCTATCCGAAGATGAACGGCGAGATGGAACCTGTTGTCTACCCGGTTGGCGCAACCAATGGGATAGACCCCATGTACCCCGAACACGTCAACAACGTTCCATATGCCATGCCTCCTAAGCAAGAGATGGACGAACGACGACAGTTTCCCGAGAACAGAAAAAAGACCAATCATGTGGACCCGGGTTGGGTACGCAGCCCTCGGATTCTACTTGTCGAGGATGATGCGACATGTCGCCAGATCGGCGGGAAATTCCTGTATTCTTTCTCTTGTGAAATAGACACCGCGGTAGGTTGCTTCCTCACTAATGAATTTCTTGTCACTAACGTCCTCGCTCGCAGCTTGATGGACTGGAGGCCGTGAATAAGGTCCAGGACGGTTCCAAGTATGACTTGATTCTTATGGATATCATTATGCCCAACCTAGACGGTGTTTCTGCGTGTCATTTGATCCGTCAATTCGATCGAACTCCTATTATTGCTATGACATCCAACATTCGGAGTGATGATATTCAACTGTACTTCCAACATGGTATGCATCACCCCCGAGAAACGTTCGCTACAGCGCTAACTATAGACTAGGTATGGATGATGTCCTTCCGAAACCATTTACCCGAAAAAGTCTCCTCGACATGCTAGAAAAGCACCTAGTCCATCTAAAGACCGTCTCACAGGGAATGGAGGGTGCCCAGCCCCCAACGCCGGCTACGATGGCCGGTCAAAGCTCTGCCGCACAATCGGTAACTGTTAAGGAAGATAGCTCCCCAAGTCAGTCTCCAGCAGCGGCTATGACTGCATGGCAATCTCCGAACCAGTTTCAGACTATGGCAGCTGTCCCCTCGAACCTCCAGCAGGTACAAGGTCAATACGTTCCCAATCCGGCTGCGGCTGCATATGCGATAGATCAGAATGGAGTGCAGTACCCAGCACCCCCTGCCGTTGCGATGGGCCCTGCAGGACCCGGCCAGGTACGACCACAGCCACGACGACACATCTCTGAACTTAGCAACGGGGCAGAGAACCCCAACCTTGCGAAACGCCAGCGCATGTCCTATCAACCGCCACAGCCCATGGTCGGCTCGATGCAGGCGACACGTACCAACTGATGATTTTCTATATATCTCCTGACGAACAGTCGCTCCTCCTTATACCCCACTTCCCTCGGGTCCACTGCGCTAATCTGCGAGAAAGCGCTTTTGGATTAATCGCAACTGCACTCGCCTTCTCTACTAATGACTATCTGGGCCGGCATATATCGCCCTTTTTGCATTCTTTGATACTTTCCACCAGGGACTTGGGCGCTCATTTCATCAATTGGCGTTTTTAGGGGTCATATTTTGCATTGGCTGTGTGTGATCTAGAGTAAATAGGCATGTTTGTTTTTCACCGGCTTTCAAGGGGGCTCAATTAGAGGGAGGGTATCCGGCATGAAGGTTGGGCAGCCAGTGCGTCGTCTTCAAACGGTGTTTCTTCGCGCAGTAGCGCCTTGTTGTCTTTGCGCTCGTTGCATAATCTCCTGATCTGACCTGGTAATCTAATATCTGGATTTCTGCTCCATACGCAGCCCTATATGAATGATGCGAACAATCTTTTATAGAGGTTTTCCAACATACATTCTTTAGTCCATAGAATGAATGGCCGCAGCTGGTCAATATCCAGGTAAGCGGAGATAGGCTCCGCCATAACAAAGAGTTGTCGATCGAGGATCGGCGATCAGGGTTCGTTGAAAACAGGGCCAGGCCAGCTGCAGCGCAGAATTCCTGAGCCATCCCAGTGATGGCGTCGGTCTAGACTCTGCCCCCGGCCAGGGATAACGTTCCCTTAAAATCGACGAGGGGCCAGGCCAACTCGCTTGATCTGGACTTTTTGAGGCTGGCAGCGAGCTTGTGGCGGTGCGCCGGATGACTCACGTGATGGGTGGTCAAGCAAACGCTGAAAACAGGAGAAGATCTGCCGGGCGGTGGGCCGCGGCCGAAAGTGGGATGAATGACTCCGAGGGGTGTCAGAGGGCTTTTTTCTAGTAATATCGATCGTTCGCTCGTTTCAAACAGACATTCGCTAGGAAATGGCGCCAAAGAAAGGCGGTAGCTCTAACAAGCCCCGCGGAAACGCGACTGAGGAGGTGGAAGAGACGCTACAGGCTGTGGTACGTTTTCATTGCGGGAAATGGAAATTATTAGAGGCTAATTGTTGCTTGCGGAGTAGGTGCTCGCGGATACCTTCGAGACGCGATTCGAGCCTTTCACTCTGGATAGACCTCGGGTAAGCGCTATTCTGGATGGAGCACTTGAGATTAGACGATCTAAACGCTAACTCGGGCCTCTGTAGTGTCTTCTGCCGCTTGCGAATACCCCATTGATCGAGTATACATTCGAGTTTCTGGCGAACGCCGGCGTTGAAGAGGTCTTCTTGTACGGGGGTGCGCACTCTGACCAGTTGGAGAGTTACATCACGTATGTTCGGTCACCTGCACTGCAAGCTCCTAGTCCGACTGACAGAGATCAAGCGCCTCAAAATGGAGAGCCCCCTCCTCACCGTTCAAGCAGTTTACCTTTCTCAAATCGACCTCAACCTCCGTCGGAGACGTTATGCGAGACCTTGACGGAAAGCACCTTATTACCGGCGACTTCCTCGTTGTGAGTGGCGACGTGATTAGCAACCTACCCATCGAAGGCGCATTGGCGAAACACCGAGCCCGTCGGCAAGCAGACAAGAACGCGATCATGACGATGATTCTCCGTGAGGCCGGCAGGAACCATCGGGCGAAGGCTTCGTCTGTGTCGCCGGTTTTCGTCGTCGATCCGACTAAGGACCGCTGTTTACACTATGAGGAAATTGACCACCACTCCCCTGAATCATCTCGCCTCACTATCGACAGCGAGATCATTACCACGTTTTCGGAAATTGATATTCGGCAAGATCTGATTGATTGCAATGTTGATATTTGCACACCGGATGTTTTGAGTTTGTGGTCTGATAGTTTCGACTACCAGACGCCGCGAAAGCAGTTCCTCTACGGTGTTTTGAAGGACTACGAGCTGAACGGGAAGACGATTCACACACATATCATTCAAGACCATTACGTTGCGCGAGTCAGGAACCTTAAGGCGTATGATGCTGTTAGCAAGGATGTTATCTCTCGCTGGGCCTATCCCTTGTGTCCCGACACGAATCTGCTGCCCGGTCACAATTATGAGCTTCGAAAGGGAACATTATACCAAGAACCAGGCGTGACATTAGCTCGCTCGTGCGTCGTAGGACGGCGGACAGTGATCGGACGAGGAACTAGCCTCGGTGACAAGACCACTGTGAAGGACACGGTCCTTGGGAGAAATTGTAAAATTGGAAAGAACGTCACTCTAGATGGTGCTTATCTCTGGGACAATGTGGTCATTGGAGACGGAACCACTGTTCGCCAAGCTATTGTTGCGGATGACGTCCTCGTGGGGAAGAACTGCACTCTTGAGCCAGGCTCTCTTGTCTCGTTTGGCGTGAAAATTGCGGACGGTGTGACAGTCAGCGAGGGTAGACGGATAACAAACGCTTATCGCGAGGAGGAAGGCGCCACACCAGACAGTGATCCAGAGGTTGTAGGCGAGGGTGGAAAGGGGTACGAATATGTGCCCTATGAAGATGAGGATGAGGACGAAACCGCCAGCAACGCCTCTTCAGGTTTGAGTACGTTCTTTTGCGGATCTACGTATTCTCCCGGTAAAGCTAACATTGTCGCAGTTTACAACATGGCAAACCTCTCTCTATCCACAGACTCCATCTCAACCCTATCCTCAGAAATATCCGGCTACGGCGGCTCCCGCTCCGGCAGCTTCGCAACCTCCGTCTCAGATGACGAAGAACAAGACTCTCACTTCGTCCAAGACGCCGCAGCCAGCGTCTTCGACAGTCTCCGTGACGGTGTCTCCTCAGACGTCGTCCAACTTGAGCTCGTCAGTCTCCGCATGACGGCCAACGCCGCAGACCACGACGTCCGCCGCGCCGTTGCTACAGCATTCATGAAGCGCATCGCGCAGCTGATGGAAGGCGGCCAGGGAGCCGGCGATGCCGTCCGCGACATTTTCGGCAAGTACCATGAGATTATTGAGCGCGCCATCTTCGACCGGGAGAGTAGCGCGAAGACGGACCAGGTGGACCTACTTCTTCTGTTCCAGCAAGATCTCGTCCACCGGCTGCGGGGTGACACGGTCCTCCTCTTTGCGGCTAAGGAGCTGTATGAGTTGGAAGTTATCGAGGAGGAAGCGTTTGAGCAGTGGTGGGCGGACGAGCGGTCGAGTGCGACTGAGGAGATGCGGAAAGTGCGCAGTCAGACGCAGCAGTTCATTGATTGGCTTGCTGATGCGGAGGAGGAGAGTAGTGAGGAGGAAGATGAGGAGAGCGATGAGGAATGAGTTTGAGATACCTTGCCTAACTTATGCTGTTATTGGCTTAAAATAGAATTCATCTTCTGGCTGCTTAGCCATTGATATTGTACATTTCCCAAGGCTACTATGGTATAAGGCCCGACTCGTTCTAAATTTTCAGTCGACAGCTCCAAGGAAGCTGCTACTGGAGCTCTAACGATCCAGGTTGTGAGTGTTTTAGGAAGGATCGAGACTTTGATATTCACCTTTGCAGTTTCTTGTTTCTGAATAAGTGAACCAAGCTCTTGCTTACTGGTAAAGTAAGTAAGACTAACAGAGTGCACTTGGCTGTGCTTAGTTCAATTGATAAAGGGCCAGCTAATCTAACAAATGTAACTCTAGGAAGTCCACGATCTAGGGTACATATCGATCAAGGTCAACTCGAGGTCAACGGGTAATTCACTGAAGCAAGGAAGAAAGTCTTCTTTCGAATGCAAGCACGCAGCTTCGCTAGATCGCCAAGAACCAATCGTAGAATATCATATCGTGACCAGCACAATAAAGAGAATCCAGAAACCTTGTCGATAGCAGAAAGTCCAAGCATGTTGAATAGAATGACAAGACGATCTATCTCTTTCTACCTACCTCTTCTCGATACCCCAGAACTTCTCCGCTCCAAAAGTCCACTGGTTATCAGCCTTCCAGAGGTCATCGAAAGCGCTAAAGAGGATCAGATTGTCGTGGTCATTCCAGAAAGTATGGCGCAGGGCTTCAATGGCGCGGCGCTGGTTCTTGGGTGAAGGCACGGCTTGGCCGTTCTGTTGACCTGCGTGGGGCCATCCTGACTCAGTGATGATGGTGCGTTTTCCGGTCATCGAAGAAAGGCTGTTGGCGATGTTACGGACGTAAGTGCCTGCGTTCGCTGGAGTTTGGTAGGCGTCGAAGAAGGAGTGGCAGTTGGCAGCGCAGTAGTCGGAAACGTGGCAGAGGTCAGGGTGTTCGAAGATCTTGGAGAAGGTATCAACAGTGACGACGGGTCCGTTGTATCCCTGGGCACGAAGATATCCACGAGCATCGTTGACGGCATTCACGACGTCTCCGACGGAGCTCTGACCACGGTTGATCAATTCATTACCTATTGAGATGGTGTGGAGGATTGAAAGGTCTGGTCGAGCGGCGTCAATGATCATCTGCAAGCTTGCATGAAGATTTTGTAGGTCGTAGACACCTGCGAAGACCTTGAGGCCGTGACGACGTGCGGCGTTGATAACTGTTCGGCTTTGGTCGCAGTCGACTCCATAGATACGGACGTAAGAGTAATGGGTTAGTCTATCGATGTCGGCGTTGACCTGGGCCTGGTTTTTGCAGGTGCTGTCGGCGTTGTAAGGCGAGTACGAAATCCCAAAGAACCGGGTGTTCTGCTGAGGACGAGTGTGGTCACCGTGGTGGTCAACGTGATGATCGTTATAATTATCGGGGTGATGGTCAGTTTTCACATTGGCCTTGATGTTGACATCGGTTGCGAGATTGGGCTCAAGATCATTGGGGGAGTCCAGGCCAGGAATAGCTAGGATGGGAGGAAGGCCAGTGGGGGTCTATGTACTGTTAGCAACTTTTTCTGTTGGCTGTGTCACAGAGCGATACTGACGTTGTCAACAGTTGCGGTGGGGTGGGCAGTCTCAACGGATAGGGTCTCTCCATTCTCGTCTACCCAGACAGTCACTTCGATAACAGCTTCGGGCACAGCAACAGATCCTCCAGCTCCAGTTCCAACAGGAATAGCAGCCACGTAGCTGAGCAAGAGCACAGCCAAGAAGGTAACCCACGTCATCTTGCCAAAGGCAGTGGGATGACCTTATGTTGTTGTAGGCGACGTTGTTTGACAAGCAGATGTGAAGTTGATATCGGGTTCAGACCATACACGACAGCGCAGCTAGAGGTGTCAAGAAGTTGAAGGAGGAAAGGAAGAAGAAGACTGGGGAAGAAGTATTTAACACAATTCGAAAACAAAATCCCCTCTGCGATACCGATGACACTGAGCAATACAATTCACTCCGTCCATAGTGGAGCACATGAAGTTGCTACTGCGCAGATATTCGCTCACACGTGTGTTTGATCGAGACTGACGAAGATGAGATCGAGCTCTGCAGAGTGCCTCGGTGTTTGCAGCCCCGGGAGAGGCTGTGAATAAAAAGCTGAACTCAGAGGAATGCTCGTCTCATGTTTTGTTGTGTCGTGCCCCAATATGATGTCGCGAGGAATGAAGAGTACAACCACCCCTTCCTTGAGGAATTGCTGGTGCCACCCGAAGACCATACAATCTCTGCTAGTATCTCATCAAGAGAAACGGGTAATGGTCTCGGCTCGAGGGCCAAAATCACGTCTAGAACTTGTGGATGGGCGCATAATGCCGGCCTCTCTTCGAGCCTTGAGAGATCAAGTCTGAACGGGTCCACCAGTCATCTATGCCTATCAAGGATCTGGCACCAGTCAGCTCAAGTTATCAAGCTAGTGAGCGATCCCGTACCTCATAGCGTCCTACTCAAGTCTTCTATGTCAAGGTGCAGCAGCACACGTAGCCCTATGCTCAATGCCCAGCATCCGATTTCCCTCGTCGTATCAACCACCCGTCGACCCACACAGTCTCTCCCCGACGAGATATATAGACGATTGCTATCTAAGTATATACTTTATTCAGGCGCCAAACAACCCCCAGTCCACGATCTCTAGCCCGCCAACCAACCCATCAACAACCGCCGCCGCCAGCTCCTCCTCCGCAGCTAACCCACTCGGATCCCCCCTCTCATCAAACTCCTTCTGCGGCACATTGAAAAACACCAAAAAATCGGTCTCTTGCTCTTCCAGTCTAACGAGAAAATAGTGCACGCTCACGCTAGATGTCAACGCCCCATCCGCACTGGACCCCGCCGCCGCACCACCGACCGACGTCGGAGCACCGCCAGAGCGCGCCGTAGGTGATGGCGAAGTTATCTGTGCGATTCCCTTGTATGCCCTTGCGCTCGGGAGCTTCTGTAAAGTGACTTGCTGCGGTGGGGCCACGATGCGTAGGATATCGTCATTTCCGTCGCGGATGTCATTGAGGTGGTAGAGCACTGCGGCTTTGTCGATTGTTTCTGTTGTAGAGTCAGGGTTTGGACCGAGGATCTCGAGGGTGTCGCGGTTTGTTGTTGGGGTGGATTGCAGCGCGGAGAGGGCGGTTTCGGGGGAGACGCGTTCGTTGATTTCGTAGATGAGGTTTGACAGGGTTGTCGGGGAGAGGAAGAGTTCTTGGTGGTCGGGGATTTGGCGCAACTCGCTGTCGAGGGGTTGTCAGTTCTGCACAAGCTCTTTGGGAGTGTGATGGTGATGGCGGGGTAGAGGGGTAGGCAGCTTTGACGGACCTTGCATCGAGCCAGCCTTGGGGAATGACGGCTTTGATGGCACTACCATACAGGCCTTGGGGAGATAGGGTAGCCATGCTGAGTGTGGTTTTCGTGACTTGTAGGAAGATGCTGAGGGGTGAAACTCGAGATGATGATAAAGTTGATACAAGTGGGGCCTACCACCTTATCTGCCTACTTCTGCCTGCGGTGCTATAGTACTCCATGTATACCACAGCATCTATACTACTACTATACCATTGGGCATATGCAGGTAGGGTGCTTAGCAACACTTGTTGTTTCTTCTCTTAGGGGACAGTGAGTTGTTTGAGGATATGCGCAATTCAGAGCTTATAAAATTAGCTTAATATTATGTCTATCTACATACAGTCCTCCAACCACAATTATCAAGTCAGATATCCCAGCTAGATCTATGCAGAATCATCTGCGCACATAGTCTAAGCAGGAAGGTAGTCATAAAAGGAAACAAGGTCAGTTGCCTTAATCAAAATTCCACTCCATGATCGTTCAATGCAGCGACACATTCTGCACCGCCTCTTCGACACTAATCACCTCATGCCCATTGCGATCCTCCTTCCCATCTCCTAGTCCTGCAGGACTCTCAACCGAATACTCGGGGTGGAGCAAACCTCCTGGAATCGTAGTTGCAGTGGCACTGCTGCTCAAACTGCTGATGCTATTTCTCTGGCTAGCTAGCGATGTGTCAGAGGAGTCTGTCTGGGTGTGTTTGCGCCCTGAGCGCCGTGTCTTCGGTGGCTCTGGTTTTTGTGCTTGTTTGTGGCTCTGTGTAGATGCTAATGGAGGTCGAGAGGGGCTTGAGATCGGGGTGCAATGGCTGGAAGATGACAGGTTATTATGAATCGCCGAGCGGCGGGGCGGTGGAACGGCTGGTGGAGGGTGAGAGGCGGAGCGGCGAGCTGCAGAATGATTTGCAGGGACAGCGCTATTTTTCGAAGTGGAGGAGTTTCGGCGTTCCTTTTCGGAAATGAGGGTGGCGGTTGTTATCACTGGTGTCGATGGGTGAGGAATAGGGCTGTCTGGACCGGTGCTGGTATTATCTTCCTCAGCAATAATCTCTGAGGTAACTGCACTGGCGTTGTCATCATCTCCTGTTGCTCGTCTTCCGCGCCAGCGTCTTGTTTTCGGGGGCAACGGCTTCACTTTATGCTTGGCAAGGCTTGTTTGAGATTCAGATAGATGTCCGTCGTGACGACTTGGTGTGATCACTCCTGGTTTTTCGCGTTGGGATGCAACCTCGTGTACGCTGAGGGAAGATGATGACGCGGGATCAAGATGCATCCCTAACCTCTCGATCTGACTATGCTTGCGGGGCGTCTCACTTGTAGACGCTGGCGAGTCTGGAAGCTCGCCTGCAGTAGATGATAAGTCTTCAAGCGAGCTTTCTCTCGTGCTCGTTGAGCAGATGGAATGTGAGGACTCTAAAGAAGTCCCTATATCGATGTCCGAGTGAAGGGCACTATCTATGGTTGGCAGTGACGAAGTCAGGCTGTCCTCTCTCTGAGGGAACCGATCAGTCCTGTAAGGCTCCGGATCATCGCGTAGCCAGTCGACAGTAGCGCATCGGAGGACTAGTCGTCGAGTGGTTTCATCAACTTCATCAAAATGCATTATCTTTTCGCAATCGGCAGCCGTATCGCCAGTCAATTGACCCCGCACTAATAAACTAAGCATGCGCTTGAGTTCGTCTCGCTTATAATGTGGTGGGAGCCGCAACTGCGTGTGTGCGAGTAATGGGTATAAGACTCTGAGATATGTGTGGCGAAGAGCCGATGCCTCTTCCGGGAGGTCGAGAAGATTCCGTATAAGGATATCAACCAAGACGTGTAAGTCATTAGTAAAGAAGTATTCATAGGTGCTTGGGGTCGTGAATATAAGGTATAGCAATTTGAGTGTGAGGAGTTGCAGCGACGTCTCGGCTAGAATCCAGTCAGGTTAGCTATAGGGAGGACGGACCCAGCAGCTAGCCACATACCTTCTCTATTTATTAAAAGGATAATGTTTTCACCAAACGTCTTATAAGAGTTACCATGCATAGAAAGAACTTTGATGACCTTGTTCGTCAGAGAAATCGCCGGCGAATGCTCGTCATGGGAATTATGAGCCGAAATCATGAACTGCTCATTCAAAACCAACTTTTGACAGCTCAGCAAATGTCTTAACAACTAACGGGGAGCCATACCAATACACGAATGACAGGATAGTGATATGGGTCATTAGCGTCATATGAAAGATGCTCGATGATGTCGAATAGGCCCCGAATGAAATCGTCGTCCACAAGGACTGCCGCCACAAGACCCGTTAGTTGTCTAGTCATAGGTCGAGACGACACTAGGAAGTCGCATGATAACAAGAAGCAACTCACCGAGATCCTCAATCCTGATTTTCTGTATCCTCGACAACTCATACAATAGATCCATCAAAAGGCGATGCAAGCCAGCCGCACTGTCCTCTCTGTCCATGGTTTGCGCTTGGAGTAACTCAAGCAACCGCGGAAACGCACCCTCCTCAGCCATCATGTGAAATAAAGCTTCGTCTTGTCGACCATCAAATAGAAGGAAGGACGCAATCATATGAAGTGTCACGGGGTCATCTTCCTATTCCGGGTGTGAATGTTTACCTCGTCGATGGGGCCAGAGTCTGTACCTGCAAGAAAGCGTAGATCATCTGTCGCCGGACATAGTCCGTATGAGCGACAAAGACCGCAGATGATAGCAGTCTGAACGAACATCTTGTGACCTCAAAGTCGGACTGGAGATATTGTTCTGGAGCGTGCGGCTAACGATTAGCCTTCGCGACGGCCTATGAGCTGATGGGTGGGTGTCTTTGTACCTTGATATTTGGTAGCCAGACTCAAATATGCCCGTAGCGCATTATCAATCAAGTCTTCCGAGGAGCAGGGGGTGGATACAATTTCTTGGATGTCTGCGCAGAGTCGTCACAGGTTAGATTAGATTAGGTCTGCAAGCAAGGAAATCAAGCGGAGAAGTGGAAACGCAAGATAAGGAAGACGCACTGGTCCAGAATTGCTGCTCATTATCCACGGAGACCTCAAGCTCCATTTCCCACAACTCGATCGTCGTCGTCCTCGGGCCTGTCGAGTCTCCGCCGCACTCATCCCGTCTTGCGCCCGACACACAAGTTGGCTGTGGGCTCCGCTGGGAGGAGGTGAGAAAGCGAAAGCGCCCCGGGCGATGAACAAAGTATGTGAAGGCCGGAAGCTGGCCGGAGTGAAGCGAGCAGAATATAGCGACCGAACGAAGGGAAAGCGAAGAGAGAGAGAGAGAGTAGGAGGAGAGAAGAAGGAGTGGTAGAAGTTGCCCGAATGGCTATGACGCCCGCGATGGATGAGGAACTCTTACTAAATAAAGCGCGTGGCTGAAACCCACCCAAGGCACTTTCGACTCCAACGGCGGCGGGGATGTCCACCTTATACTCCGAAGAAAATATAGTTACAAAACTACAAAGTACAAGCAGTCTGCAGGCAGATCTCGCTTACTCCTTTGACAGAGCTGATACGTGGATGGAGCGTCAAGACTGCCAAGGTGTTCTGTTGAATCCCTAGAGCCTCTTTTAATGCAAGTCGCTTACTGAGGTCTCCTCCTTGTTTGGAGGGCCTCAGAGGTCTGAAAGACTAATATGTCGACACCAGAAGGATCCAGAAATAAACAATAACCATTGATATTATTATGCTAGCCACCGGAATCCACTATCTGTATTATATAGGAGTTGGCCATGAAAGGCTATCGAGTGCCCCAGCAGCCAGCCGCCGGCAGAACTAAACGCATCATATCACTACAGTCAGAGAGGAGAATGGCATGGACAACCTTAAAAGACACGAGCGACCAAGTGAAAACATACAGCCACCAAGGCAACGAGCCAGCCAGGCAGGAGGAAGCGAGCTGACATGGCGCCTGATGCGATGTGTCGGCCATCAGGATTACCCGGGAGCCGGCAAGGGCCTCTAATCCCCTTATACCGTACGTAGTAAATCCATCTAGCAGTACTGTCTGCAGGATATCTAAGGTAGTAACTAAATCCTAGCTAATCTTTCTTTTCCAAGCCATACAATATCGACATCATTTCGAAGAGCGCGCCAATCCATATAGATTATACAGATGGAGAACATCATCTAGTATACTTAGACTACTGGCACAGTGGTATCGATGCTTTTACATACAGAAAGAACCAGTCATGGTCAAGACAGATAAAAATTGTTACAAAATTGAGATTATGCTTAGTACTCGGGACGCTTGAAAGGATGGGCCTCGGTGTTCCTGGGAAAGTCAGCATCAGTCATTCAATAAACGCAGGTGGCGGCTAGGATTTTGACTAGTTTTTGACTTACAGGACGTATTCGTCAAGGCTGACCACGTTTGGATCACTGAAGAGGAGGTAAAAATACTTCAACGTCTCGGCGAGCCAGAAAGACTCCATACTGTCGAGTGGTCGCGGTTCTTCGGCCGTGACATCGGCGATGGCAGAATGGGCCAGTTCAGTTTTGGTGGCTTTGTCGATAGCTTTGAACATCTGCCACCCCTTTTCGCGCCAGTACGAATCTCCGGTGAGGCGGAACATGATGAAGACGGATTCGATTGCCTCCGGGCGTAGGAGGTACTGACGCGACGAGATTCCTGTCATTCCTGGCGGAAGTCGATCGTGGAGGATCTTTTGCTCTACAAACTCTTCATGTGTGAGTGTGTCCTTCTGCTGAACCGGCCCGGGATACTGGTGACCATTCTCGTCAGTAGCAACCGACTTCACCTGCTTCGGCTTCTCGGGTGCCGGCGTGGTTTCGGGCGTTGCAATAACATGCCAATTTCCCTTCTCGGGGGCGGGATTCGGAGATCGCTTGTTCTTGCTGTGCGAGCTTGGCCGTTTATCAGCGTAGGGGTCAAGAGCGAGATAGTATTCTTCCTCGCTCCAATCGCAGGGCTGGCCTTTCTCGCAGGGGAGCATCTTGAAGGCTTCTGGCATGATTCCGGTATTGGTGACCTCATAAGCCCAGATACAACCATCAGTTAACTTGCTGCCTAAGTTCAAGTCCTTCTCAAGCCCAAATAACTTGGAACCGATGGCAAACATTCCACCAGCAAAGCAAGTGAGGTGAGTACCTTCATAAGCGAAAGTTGTACGACCAGCTGGGTCAGCATCAAGGTCCTTTGTCATGGTAACAGTAGCCAGAAACCGGACGTCGCGATTGCCTTTCAGCATTGGCTGGTAAACAAGCTGGTCTCGCACTGGATCCATGGCCTTTGTGTACATTGTCTGGTACTGCTCGTTGTTGCCACCAAGCAACATATATTCTTTGGGCAAATACTCATAAGTAGAGTCGCCAAGGGCACCCAAACCAAACTTGTCAGTGTTTGAGAGTTGATTATTGAGGCCCTCAAAACAATTCTCTCTGGGAGGAGGGGTGCGGGTATCGATGTTGGATTCATCGTCGCCATAAGAGGCGGGCTGTGCACCTTCATGGAGCTGACGCGCTATATGCGACGCCGAGCTTGTCGAGTTGACCTCGTACAAAGGCTCCGATCCTTTAACGGGTTTACCAACGCCTGCTCGCTCGTAACCCGGGGTTCTTCTGCAGCCAGACGCATCAAGGTTCAAAGGCCACAGGCCAGGAATCTTTGTCCTGTCTTGATACTCCTCCAGATTATTCGTGATTCGAGCAATCGCATCATAATACTTGTCATCTTTAGTCAATTGCGCCAAGCGAGTGAACTCAAGCGAAAGAGATCCGATTTCCGCCAAAACAGCCTTCACATCCCCTTTACGAGGGGTAAGAGCATAATCAGGGCTCCATTTGTAGAAAAGTGTCGGCATCCTGTTCGGTGTATCAAATGCTGCCATGATTACCTCCGCAAGTTCGACGGCCTTCTCTAGAAGTACGTCGTATTTATGCCCCGAGATGTCGTAAGCACCGAGCAAGCCACCTAGGTACCGAATGACGGTTTCGAAAACTGGAATTTCCCTCCTTTTGCTTGCTGTGAAGTCGATGTTTTTGACGTAATCAACGGCGATTGAGAACTCCTGCTTCAGACCCATAATCCATAGCGTGTCCAATGAGTCGACGAGGGTTGCGCCCCAGCCATTGAACGGATCTTTGAACCCGCCATGAAGGGGCTTGACCTCATCATGCCCCATGGCTGACTCTTTATACCCGTTCCACGCATGCAGAAAAGCCGACTTGACGGTGTCGAGTTGTTGAAGACGGGTCATTTTCTCCGAGGACGACTCATCTTCGATTTTCGCCTGGAGTTTTGGAAGCGTCTTCGAGGAACCAGTAGGCAGCTTAATCAGGGTTTGGGGATCGATTGGATACCGTTCGGGCGTCTGCTTCCAATGGGGAACTGAAGACGTATCCGTGTCGTCGACTTCGTCTTCGTAACCGTGCTTGCCTTGAGTCTGCGCCCCTGTTTGAGGCCTATGTCCACTAAGCTCATGGTCTTGAGATGGTACGCCACTCGAAAGTCCGGAATCGCTCGATCCATGTTGCTGGGACGGTATGTCCTTTGGAGGAGCAGTATCACCGGCATGAGATCCATACCCGCCATATCCTTGTCCGTGAGACGGTGTATCGCCCGGAATTGTGTCTTTGGAGGGAGCAACATCGTCTGCTTGGGATCCATAGCCGCCATATCCATGGCCCTGAGACGGTGTATCGCCTGAAAAGCTTGTATCAGGGGCGTTATTCAGAGAGTCCGGGCGCTCCATCGACGGTTGTTGTGGACGCCCCGGTGCGCCCGAATCTCCGCCATTAGTATCCTCCACCTGGTCCGAGCCGGCGAGAGGAGGTTCTTGATCGACATGCGGAGGAGGGACCTGCAATCCAGCAGGTTGATCGTGGGAGTGCGATCGGTTGAAGTGGAGTATAAGGAGGATTAGAATCACAGCGAAGACCACGAAGATGCGATACCGCCGCGCACGGAACATTGTTGGTTCTGGCGAGTCTCCTGTTGCACAGGAGACGAGACAAGGTCAACGCTCGAGAAAAGGAGGAGGGGCACGGCGTAGCCAACCGCAGGTAGGAAAGGAATGACGATGGCCGTAGAGAAAAGAGGGGACGTCAGAGGACAAAGTCGCAGCTAAGAGCCACGTTAAAAAGGGATATAGATAGATTGACGACTGAGCCTTCAGCTCATTTCGAGAACCAAAGTGTCTGATCGCGAAGTCGCGTGCAGGAGCTTGGAACCGATGACGGTGAAGTGGAATCAGGGTCCGAAAGGGAAAAGTTGGTGGAAGGACTGAACGCAGGACCAGCTGCAAGGCTGAAGGAAGGACTTCTCTGTGATTTCTTCGGTATTGTCACCTGTCTTCTATCATTGGAGGTGATTGATTAATTCTTACAGGGGAGAGGGAGTGCCCAGACCCTGCGGGAGCTCTCAAGGCGAGCTGCGGAGACCTGGATGTCTCAGAAATCAGGCACCATAAAATGAATGCCTTGAGGAGTCCAAAATGTGGTCTCGGAACTGACATCAATGACATCAAACTATATCTACAATCAGCAGGTTTTTACTGAATTATTAAAGGTCTTGGGTCCTGCTGAAGATTGCGGTTGGACTCCGTACTTACTAGCATAGCTCGGGAAGCACCAAAAAAAGGGTCTCGACCCTGATCTCCAGGTAGGTAATCTCACTGACCCGCGCAACTACTTCGTACACCGGCCAGGAACAACTCTTATGTAATGAGTCCAGTTATATAGACTATAAAATTGAGTAATATGCACTTTTGCAGCTTCTATACTCATATTAGTTACGAAGTCCGATGGTGCAGCCAACTTTCAGGGGGTGATGATAGAACATGCTCTGGCAGGAGACTCCCCAACTACCTAGGATTACAGGTAAACATACAGGGCTTGGTCTTATCAGTGATGACTATCAGAGAGCAGATTATTATTTCCAGATTATGTACACTACGAAACACCAGGTCTGTCTTGTTGACAATTCATAAAGATCGTGGAAGTGAAGGAAGGGCTGCGAAACGCCCTGAACAAGGCATAATCCAAAGAGGGTCATAATAAGGACTTCTGACGAACTCCAATATACCCTACTCAGCCCGCCTGGAGCGAATGAAAGAGAAAGAAAAGAACATGCCAATACCCTTGTCGCTTGCTGCCGACGCGCTGGGCATCGTCGCTCGAAACCTGCCAAATCAACGCCGAAGTGCTTGATTCTTCAAGGACTTAACTCAACCACCTCCAGATTCTTCAACATATCATTGACTGGGCTAACAAAGGCAGGTTGCTTTTTTCTGGGTGAGACGCTTCGCGGTTTGGGCTTGATCTGTTGCAAAAGACCCCTGCATGTAGGGTTCCCGCACCTGTGTTTGCTGGGGTCGATGCTCTTGGAGTGCCGGCCATAGTTCTGAGTGCAATCGACACATGTCCATACGTATTTGTAGTCAATCTTGTAGCTGTGTTTTGTGGTCACCTCAATTCGGCCTCCATAGATGGGGTGGCTTCTGAGTGCTTCCTTGCACTTCCGGCCCCATGCCTGGAAGCTAGCGCCATGCGGTTGGTTGCGGACGTTGGAGATCATATAGTTGGCGAGGTGGCAGTATTCGTGGGCAAGGGTATTGATAAGCCGGTCTTCATCGTCTATAATTCTTTCCGCTAGCTCGATGGTGGCATACTGCTTCACGACTCTCGCTGAAGGCGTTTCACTACCAGAAGACGATGAGAAATCGGTCAGGGGTCCATTCTCAGTTGTGGGTCGATCTCGTTTCCAATTCGCTCGTCCAGCTGTTGTCTGTAGTGTTTTGCTCCAGACAATTCGAACACCGCCGGTATCTTCTGAGCGTCTCTGGACCTCGCCACCAGACACAGCGTCATCGAGTGCTCTAAGGAAGTCCTCCGCAAGGCCGGCTTTGCGGTCATCGAATGACTTTTTGCGTGCAAGTGCAGCTTTCTTTGCTTCGGCTTCTGCCTTTTTCAGCGCCGTCTTACTTGGAGGTTTGGCTTTCGGTTTGACCTCCAAGCGTTTCGGCATGGTCTCCGAATCCGACTCGGAGTAGTCGAACTCCTCAAGCATTACGCTTTCTTTACGCGGGGAGTGTTTGTCAATCCAGTCATTCGTCGCTTCTAGGCTCCAGAAAGCGTCGGTGCTTTCACGATATGGAGTTGGCGGGATGCGCACTTTTTCCTTGGTCGGAGAGCGTAACAGGCTTTTCGCAGGGCTTGGTGGTGGTGTTTGAAAGCGTAAACCGTCGCGCTGCGAGCTTGTGGGTGGCTCTGGTTCTACTACTCCCCTTTGTGGTGTTAATATTATTTTATCTAGGCATCATTGCAGTGTGTAGGCAGCGGTGCAGTACATACCTTTCCAAGTCAAGTTGAAGTTGTGAAGAGGGATCGCCATCACTCAGAATCAGGTTATCCATCTTTTCAGAGACATCGGTGTCCTGTCGAAAGAGTTTCCTTGATACTCTATCCCGCCTGGGAGACGATGTTGAGATAGCAGCCGGCAGCGACGGTTCAAGGCGGAGGTCTGTCCGTAGAGAAGACTCACGCAAAGCATTTTCTATCTCTGCCGTAGGGTCTGGCCGCCTGCCTCTGAATAGCCTTCTCTTTTGTGTTGGTGGTGGTGACTTGTGTTCCTCCTCCTCCTCCGATGTTTCATCCTCCGACGTTTCGTGATAGCTCGGTTCGTCATTGTCGCTCACAATAAAATCATCTAGAGAATCAGAGCTAGTGTCATTTTCATCCTCCGATTCCGGTGGTGGTTGCGGTTGTCGATAGTTTGAGAACTGTTGTGTATTTCGGTTTCTCGTTGGGGACCTCGTTGAGGAAGCATCGGAAGGATTACGCGAAAGTGAAGGCGGCTCTGGATCCAGCTCCTCTTCTAGCGGATCATTTTCTTTATCGTAGTTGTATAACTCCGACTTTCGGTTCGTCCGAGCTCGAGCCTGTTGGGGCAGAGGCAGGATCATAGAGTTGGTGCGAGCCAGTTTCAGCGGTGTCGCTTTCTTCGGTCTCGGAGTATCACGTTCACTCGGCCCATCGCTGTCGGCGAAGATGTTAAAACTCTGCTCGGAGAGGGTCTTTGTCCTTGTCCGTGTCGACTTGCTACGCGCGAGCTGGGGCCTCTCCTTCTCTAGTCCCAGCCGTTTGTCAAAGAGTGTCTCCCCCGTCATTGTCCCGCCTGGGCGCCGCTCTTTCGGCATAGGTGGAGGTGGAGAGACATTTCGTTCAGCCAGGCGTTGCAAGCTCGCTCTCTCTGGCAGCTCGGACGTCTGTCTTGCCTGGCTCCTCGTGTTCAATCGGGCCATGTTTGGTGTAGGCGAAGTGACGGGTCGCTCCTTCCACTCTTTGGGTGTCGTCGCTCCTTCCCAGGCAGGCAACCTCTTTCAACGAGCTCCCGCTTGAAATCTTCACTCACGGCGACAATCGATGTATCCGAATATCTATGGGGTATTGGCGTTATTTATAGGCATGGGCACTCCCGAAGCAAGTGATTCCAAGTATTGAGCGTTTTGATGTGGGATGTGATGAAGATCATGGTTGGCACGGCAACGGCCGACCAGCCAAGTACTTAGGTAGAACTTCAGGAACTAGGTGTCTGCTGTATCTATGACCTGATAGCCTCCCATGGGAAAACAACCCCTCGATAGGTATGCAAGTTCTATCTCTGTCGACTTGATGGTACTTGTGGCAAACTTTATGGGTTATCATAGTGATGGCGGCGATTTTTTATGGAGTACTGCGCCAAGATATATATAGCCTCCAGAAACCTCCAACAACGCTATCTTGTAGTATCCCAATAAAAAGACCAATGTGTTCAGAATGATCTGGAGGCATCCCTCAGATTCAGCCGAAGAACTCCCCCGGGTGTCTGTGTGACGGAATATTCCAGTCTAGGTAACATCACAGTGTGTGCGCATCTTTCCCTGCCCTCTTCTACCTATCCCCTGCCTGGGCATGGATGCTGATCAGTCAGGTACTACAAATACTTTTCGCCTCAATGGCATACTTAAGCCCGAGGTTAAGGCTTATATGCCCCATACGTGAGAAGGTAAACGCAGTACATTACATTCGTATATACTACAGAATAGAATTATAAAGCCATATAAAGATCTAACGGTAGCCATCACGGTACAAGTTCAAGTATAAACAAGGCATAGAATACACATCGAAACAAAGCTCCAGCCGCCAGAGACAACGAATAAAGCTCAGCCTACCACCAGCTTGTCTACAGCAGAATCATAGCAGCACCAGCAAACATAGCGGTGATCACATAGGCACCCATTTGTAGAGCACCGACATTGACGTTCCCAGGGCCCACTGCAAAGCTAGCGCCATCGGAGGTCTCAGGGTCAGACACGTCACCGTCGCCAGCGGACTGAGCTCCAGCAGCGGTGGGTGAGGCCTGAACGGAGCCCGTGCCCTCGGTGCCAGCTTCCTCAAGCAACGACGAGCAAGCAGCGGTAGGCTCACTGGTGCTCTGCGAGGTCGCAGCACCATCAAAGTCGCAGGCATCCTGGCCGTTACCTTGATCAGCCTGGTTCTCGTAGTACTGGTTCATGGCGAAAGAGAGTTGCTGTTCGGGGGTGCAGACGCTGTAGGCACCATATTCTCCAGAGGTGGCGTTTCCAGTAATCCCATCGCAGAACTTGCCGCCCTCATAGCCACAGACGGAGCTGAAGGTAGAAGAAAGGAGCTTGCCGGAGATGTCGGACTTAGCAACGCAAGATAGACTCTTTACCATGCAGGTGCAGAGGTCATGGTTTGGGGATGGAGGAAGAGGGGAAGCGGTCGCCTGCCAATTCTTCTTGATGGAAGGGCAGGATTGAAGGGCGGTGTTGGTTGGCTTATAGTCGGCCTTCTTGGTGCCGGTAGGGGTTGCGGAGGCTAGCTGCTTGGAGAGATAGCTAAAGTCGTCAAGAGTCTTGACCTTGCCGTTGTCAATTGAGACCAGTCCTGCGTAGGTACTTAGTATAATGCTCCTTGTAAGGCCCGGTCACCTCAGAGGCTTCTAGTACGGCCCACCAGGCGTTCTCTCACAACACTAGTCTGGCCGACCACAAGGCTCAGGAATAGACTGGAGACGGGAAGAGGAACATACCGTAGTCATTGTCTTCCTGGAAGTACATGTACACAATACCACCAGACCAGACATCAGCCATTTTGTCACCGTAGAGTGCTTCAACCTCGGTGAACTTGCGGGGGGAAACCTCGTTGCAGCCATATTCAGCGAAGAACACAGGGATCGAGAAATCACGGAACTCGTCGGTACGAGACTTATAACCGGACTTTTCATAGTTGGAGTCACCGCACCAGGAGTAGACGTTATAGCCCCAGAAGTCAATGCTTTCCTCTTCCTCGCCACAGTTGAAGAAGTCAGCCATGTCGACACGGATCGCCGAGTCGTCGTTGGTAGCGTAACCGACACCCATGGCTCTGTAGTTCTTGGCATTAATGTACCGCTTCATGTCACGAACAGCAGCTTTGACGAAAGCGCTGGCATCAGTGGTCTTAGGGTCATTAGAAACCTCGTTTCCTGCGAAGAAACCAATGACGTTGCTGTATTGCGAGAGTTCGTCGACCACAGAAGCATAACGAGTATATAGATCGTAGTCCCACTTGGGATCGTTACGAATGATAGACTGGCTAGGGGAGGACAAGTCCGCAATGACATAGATCCCGGCGTCACTGAGGAGCTTCATACATTCGGTATGATCGGCCTTGGGGTCGATCGCGTAAACTCGGATGGTGTTGGCGTTGAGCTTCTCGAGGTAAGGGACATCACGTTTGCAGGCTTCGGCGTCAGAGAGGGGGTCCTTGTAGTTGTTCTTGCTGTTCTTGGAGCCAGTGTATTCCTGCTGGTAGGCGACACCACGCATGAAACTGCGGCACACGTTAGCCTGGCCTGAAAGACCCTGTGAAGGATGGGCCATACAATTGCTCATCGCTGCTCTTGTAGAAGAATTTGGAGCCCTGCGAAACAAGTTTAGTGTTGGCACGTTTCCAAATAGGTAGCAAATGGGATGGCCAGTGTAAGAAAGCGCTGTATCAGCTGCTTTGCCAACCCCACCAGCCCCTACTGACCGACATCCGCAGGCCAGCGCGGTGGAAAGTGGTGTTATGTATCATACCTTGATGACGATGGGGTCCAGATCAGCGGCAAGCACGCTGCTCGAGAAGAGAGCGGCTCCAGCGAGAAAGCTGGTGAGCTTCATGGTGAAAATATCCAGAGGCTATAGACAATGCGACCGTATTATATATAGAGAGTGGCACGTAAGACCGGCTTAACAAAGGGATTGGGAGGTATACGGAGGAGAGTCTGCTAAGCCTGAAAAGATAGACCAGGGTGGGAGTATCCAAAAGAGAGAATGGGAAGAACCTGACAAAAACAACAAGCAAAATATGGTGAATGAGTGTCGATTCTCAAGAGAATTAATAGGGCAAGAGGAAGGGAAGAAATCCAAGGTGTCAGGGCAGGGTCCTTCCCATTTTCATACCTCCTCCCCCAGCCTGCATTGCTGCAGGGCTCAAACCGACAAACAATTCGATGACCGAAGAGTTTTCTCTGGCTGGTCTCACATGCGGCCTATTACGTGCTCCAAACGAAATGGCGAGTGGTTGATCGCTGAGGATTTTCGGTGATGTGCATCTATAGGCGCTATCATTTGCGCAGAGTACCCTGTGGTTTCTCCACGACGGGTTACCCTGATATCAAAAGGTACGGAAACGCGCAAGCCGGTTCCACTGCCGTTGAGACTCAGGGGAAAGAAGCAGGGTCCAAGCAAAGCTTGTGTGCACAGAGTATATAAATAGAGACTCTGAGCCTTTGAGGACTTGCTCGTTGAGTTGTTGTTCAGACCTCTCGGTCACTACGGAGTACATAACAAGAGCTACATATTAGGTATTAAGCAAACCCTTAAGTATCGAAAGAACTTTGTACTACATGCACGTTTGGGGTTTTGTTTGCGCCCGGTCAGCTCTGGAAGGGCAGTTAGGCCGTGTTACATTGGAGAACAACCGATAGGAAGGGTTTGTAGCACTGCCCTGGAGCCTGAATCCCTAATGTGAGCGCCGAGCGGTCCCTGACCCCAGAGTGTGCCCTGAACGGATTTGAGATACTCTGTCGTCGACCTGAAACAGCCCCCACCGTCAAGCCGAAACCACTGTCGGACATCCACTGTTCCCTCCCTGAAGGCTGAACGTCCATCAATTTGGTGGCAAAGCAGACTGTGACTCGTGAGATCATGGCCGAGGACTACTGAAGACTCTGGGTGGTCGAACCATTGAATAACTTGACGATCGCTGTCCATCCTGCGAGACAGCTGTTTTCAGGCGATAATTCTCTAGGCACTCCCTTGCTCATCTAAGGCATTTAAAAAGGTGAGTACAGGATTCGTGCGGGATACTGTGTGTACTCTGCTATAGAGCCTTCGAGACCACCACACTCTTCGTACAGATTATTCAGTGTAGTATATCGTATTATCATAACTGGTGATTGCATGGTTGGGGGCACGTGGGCGATCTGAATAGCGACCTCTTGTTCGAAGGGAGCATCAAACAAACGCTTGAAGGTGGGCTCCCAGGGCTGCTTAGAAAAAGGTGCTGGACTGCAATCCCATATCATCACCCAACATCAAGTTGTACTCTTCGAACAGCCAAATTTTATTGCATAATTCAATGCTGTGCATAGTACGGAGTACTGCAGAGTAACACACAATAGCTTGAGCCATGAGGCAACAGCCTTAGCCACGGCCCTTAGATAGGCCTTAACTAGCAGAAGCCAGAAGAGCAGTTTTTGAGTCTCGACGCTGGGAGCAGAAGCTGGAACCGGCTTAATGGAATACGACGTACGTCCTCCCTGCTACAATCATTTGCATCTGGATTCTGCCTGTGCAGTGACTGAAGCCCCTTTCCTCGCCCGGACCATGGAACATCCGCCTATCCTGCAACCATCGGCAATTATGCACTCGCCACCCGCTGCTCATCAGATGAGCATAATTGGCTGTCACTGTACAGCTGGTCCACCTGTACCAACCTCGCACCGCCACTGCTCATTCGGGATTGGTTCCAAATTCCAAACTGAAACAAACCGATCAACCAATGAGCTGATGAAACATGAATACAAGTAATGGATCGATCATCAATCTGACTGTGTTACAAACGAGAAAGAGAGGCCATACAGTATCAACCCATGCGATTTCTAACCTTTGTGACAAAACCTTGAAGACATGGCTCTATTGCATGAGGTCAACCCGGTCAAGCGCAGTGTTTACCGAGCCGGGCGGAAGAATGTCGGCATCCCAGGAACCAACCTTGGAAGGAGACCCGCCACCAGCGAGACTGTGGCTGGCCGCTGACAGAAATCGTTGTCCTCCACCATCAATAATTTCATCTGAGAAAATAATAATACATGTTGAAAGATACACTGGTAACTTGCAGTTACACAGCAAAAAGTCTGGCCTGGCCAAGATGGCCGATGGAGTACTACGTGGTAGCCTACGCCATCGACAGATCCCCATGCAAAGACTACTTAGGAAGAGCAAGAAGATCTCGGTAAGACTGAGACATTGCGATAAACATAGATTTAGAGCTGCACAATGATGCTCTCACAGACCTCGCGGCTCTCGGCTCTCCAGTCTCCAGCACACTTCTTGCTCCATGCTTTATGCATCGGCCTCTCTCTCGAGTCTTGGATCTTTTCCCTTATCAAAATGAAGCAAATCCTGTAGTTTCAAGTGCGGGGCTCGCCGACTTGGCAGATGACGATTTCAGGGGAAGCAAAGCAAAAACAAGGACAGCTCAGCTCTCAATCATCCACTATAAGACTTAATCCAGCCAATCTGACCGGACAAAATAGATTTCACTTCTGACAAAGCTGACAGCTGTTCCTGGCTTACTTGTTTCCGTTTTTTTTCCCCTTGCGAGTTGCGACTCCGAACTCGCGAGAAACTTGGAACGTTTTCTGTGCACTTTACTCTTAGGGGCGATCGAACCGAGCTAGAAGCAGGCCATGACCCATCTATCGAAGGAGTTTAACGGGGCTATAGTGGGGTTGCTCAATTTTTATTCATCTGCCGCTGTCTGGTTATTATGTCGGTGATGAGATCATTACTGAACAAGAAACGATCGTGGAGGATTGCAATACAGCAGCTGGTTACTATTCTTGCTGACTTTTGTTAAAATACGCCTGCAATGAAACTTTGAGATTATGCAGGTCATTTACCTATACTTCACTCGAACCGTTCATCAAGGGCAGTCCAATTGAGAATCGGAGCAGCCTAGGTGAGTTGTAATAAAACGCCGACAGTAGTTGGCTGCCTCGTTGATAGCTGGAGAGCACAAAAAGCTGACGAGAGAACTTAGTATGTAGTATGTGGAAGATCGGCTGTTAATGATTGACCCTTATCTCAGGGGACCAACAATGGGGCGAGAGACCGGAGTAGACGGGGAGCAGAACTCTACCTACTTGGAGCGGAATACGGTGGTACGAAGTATAACCATCCCAAATATGAGATATGAGTATTCGACAATGAGCTCAGACAAACCCGTTGGGGCTACCTGGACTGCTAAGTATAAAGTATTAAGTAGGTACGAATATAATATTGTGCATCGGCTGGGATTTGCCACTTGTGCAACACCAAATCAGTCTCACTCAATATTCATCACTTAAGAGTTCGAAGTCAGAGATTCAGTAGGCATATATCCTCAGGAAAGGTGTTCCGTTTGCCAGCAGTATTCTTGCCGGCCCAACACATCAAGACCTAGCTATCAAGGCATACTCCGTGCCAGTATGAGATGGAGAAGGGAAATGATAATCTCTGTGTATCAACTCGCCGCATGCAGAGCTACCAAGCTGCCAGTTATCGAGGCGATCCCCATGGGTTGCTGAATGCTGTTGTATGGCAAACCAATTGTGAGGAATGACAACTAACGAGAGCGCATCCCTGCATACCAGACCAAAACAATACCGTGAGTAAAACCAGTACCAACTCCAATACACCCCACCAACGGCTAATCATGGACATGGCTCGATTGGCCGAAGGAAGATAGCGGTGGATCTGGCTCAGGGGCGTTCCGGCGACATCCATGGATCCGCTCTTGCGCTTTGAGTTATTTGTTGGTGCATCAATGCTTCGAGACGCCATGATGTTCATCGAGAGTCCAAGATCTAGGCAGATAAGTCGGTAGTAGTGTGACGGGACTCGGAGCTTGGAACCAGATCTCAAGCGAAGCAGCGGAATCGAATTGCACGACGAAGTTGCATGAAGTTGCCTTATCATACACTTGCCAAGTTTCGACAAGATATCACTGGCAGCTTGAGGAGCATGAAGCGTACTCCGTACAGAAAAATACAAGACATAGAAGTGGCAATCAGTTTGACAAGAACGCGAATTCGCCGTCTTCAGCGAGTGGATTGGCCTTTGTGGGAGAGAAATATACAGTTGGTACGATGAGCTGCGCTGGCATGATCGGTAATGTTACAGATTACGCGTACGCAGATGGTACTACTAACTAGTAACCATGTAAAAATAGCCACAGCCACTACTGGAGTCCTGGACAGGCACTGGTACTGGCAGGCCAGCCAGTCTGATTTTCCCTGCTCTCGAGTTGGACAATCAATTCCCTTTTCACGCTGGCTGACCATTCAACTTGGAACTCAAGCCTCCTCCCTCCCTTCGTCCTTCGCTTGCTTCTATCCTTTCTTTTTGCGACTTCACTTTTTCTCCTTCCCTGTTTTTGAGTCCCCAGTCCGCTCTTTTATCGCTTCACTCAAAAAACTCTTGAGTGTCGAGATCACCGACGGACCGTATCCCCCCTTCCTTCCTCCTGCCTTTCGTTCGGGGAAAGAAGAGGAGGCGAGAGATTGCGGTCCTCCTTCCTGGCTTCTCAAACGGGTTCCTCTCGCTATCGTTTACATCACTCCTCCATTCGTTTTTGACATTTTGGAAATCATCTCGACAACTGCTCATCTCGTCGAGAGCAGAATAAAAAATCCAGCCCTTTCCCAGTTAAGCTTGATTTGTACAAAGGTCAACGGACTGGTCCGGTGCCTCCGAGCGTATACGCCAAAATCAACGACATTTACAACGCGCCTGGTGCAGTTTTCTCGCCGATTCTAACCTACAACGCCGAACGATCGCTTGTACATGCTATAATCACCTGAGTTCAATCGGATTTCTTTTGATGGGCTGCTGTGTTTGTGAGTCTACCCTGGCGACCGACACTTGTCCTTTTTCCCGACTCTTAGCGACAACACGGCTGATATATCCAGAATTATACTTAGTGATCGTCGCAAGCCAAAATGTCGGGCTATCAACAAGGCCAGGGCTACCAACAAGGCCATTACGATGATGGTTATGATCATCAAGGCCATAATGATGCCTACTATCAGGATGATCACAATCATCAGGGCTACTATGATAACAACCATGACTATGGGGATGGCTACTACGATAGAGGGTATGTTTACTTCGATCTTTAGGATGATGGGTCCACTTGCTGACACGATTCCAGCGGATACGACAACAATGCGTACCAGCAAGATGGTGGCTACTATGATGCCGGCCACAATGACGATTATTACGGCAATCAATACTACGATCAGGGCAATGGCCAGCGAGGACGCCGTGGTGGCCGTGACTCCGAGGAAGAATCCGAGACCTTCAGCGATTTTACTATGAGGTCCGAAACTGCTCGTGCCACCGACATGGATTACTACGGTCGTGGAGATGAGCGGTACAACAGCTACACTGATAGCCAGTACGGGCAAGGATATGGCTATCGGCCCCCCTCTTCACAGGTCTCCTACGGCGGCAATCGGTCGTCTGGAGCGTCTACTCCTGTTTACGGAATGGATTACGGCAATGCTCTGCCGGCCGGCCAGCGCTCGCGAGAACCATTCCCTGCCTGGGCTTCGGATGGTCAAGTTCCCGTTTCAAAGGAAGAAATCGAGGATATTTTCATTGACCTGGTCAACAAGTTCGGTTTCCAACGGGACAGCATGCGCAATATGTATGACCACTTGATGACCCAGCTGGACTCTCGCGCATCGCGCATGACTCCCAACCAGGCGCTTCTGTCTCTGCACGCAGACTACATTGGTGGTGATAACGCAAACTACCGACGCTGGTACTTTGCAGCCCACCTTGATCTCGATGATGCTGTGGGATTCGCCAACATGAAGCTCGGTAAAGCAGATCGCAAGACTCGCAAGGCTCGCAAGGCTGCAAAGAAGCAGGCGGAGCAGAACCCTGAAGATGTCGAGGGAAACCTCGAAGCGTTGGAAGGCGACAACAGCCTGGAAGCTGCCGAATATAGGTGGAAGACACGCATGAACAAGATGTCTCAGCATGAGAGGGTTCGCCAAGTAGCCTTGTACCTCCTTTGCTGGGGTGAGGCGAATCAGGTTCGATTTTTGCCCGAGTGTCTTTGCTTCATCTTCAAGTGTGCGGACGACTATTACAATTCGCCCGAATGCCAGAACCGAGTGGAGCCTGTTGAGGAATTCACTTATCTGAACGAGATCGTCACCCCTCTCTATCAGTACTGCCGTGATCAAGGCTACGAGATTGTCGATGGGAAGTACGTCCGTCGTGAGCGTGATCACAACCAAATCATTGGTTACGATGACATGAACCAGCTTTTCTGGTACCCAGAAGGTATTGAACGCATCGTCTTAGAAGACAAGACGCGCCTCGTCGATATCCCTACCGCTGAAAGGTGGACTAAGCTTAAGGAGGTCAACTGGAAGAAGGTTTTCTTCAAGACTTACAAGGAGACGCGTTCATGGTTCCACTTGATCACCAACTTCAACCGTATCTGGGTCATCCACTTGGGCGCTTTCTGGTTCTTCACTGCGTACAATGCCCCTACTCTCTATACCAAGAATTACAAGCAGCAACTCAACAATAGGCCACCCGGCTCTCGATATTGGTCTGCTGTCGGTTTCGGTGGTGCTGTGGTCTCGTTCATTCAGATTTTCGCGACCATTTGCGAGTGGTTATATGTTCCTCGTCGCTGGGCAGGCGCTCAACATCTCACTAAGCGTTTGCTCTTCCTTATCGTGGTTTTCGTCATCAACCTGGCACCTGGTGTTTTCGTCTTCGGATTCTCTGATAGCATGGATGAAAAGATTCCGCTTGCTGTCGGTATTGTTCACTTCTTCATTGCTCTCGCGACCTTTTTCTTCTTCGCTGTCATGCCTCTCGGCGGTCTTTTTGGCAGCTACTTGAAGAAGCACGGTCGTCAGTATGTTGCCAGTCAGACATTCACTGCCAGCTACCCGAGATTGAAAGGAAACGATATGTGGATGTCATTCGGTCTGTGGGTCTGTGTCTTCGGTGCCAAACTCGCAGAGTCCTACTTCTTCTTGACTCTGTCCATCAAGGATCCTATTCAGTTCCTATCGCCATACCGAATCCATCAGTGTGCTGGTGTCACGTACATCCCGAGCGTATTGTGCGAAGCTCAACCCCTGGTTCTTCTCGCTCTCATGCTGTTCATGGACTTGACGCTGTTCTTCCTCGATAGTTACCTGTGGTACATTATCTGCAACACCATTTTCTCTGTTGCTAGGTCATTCTACCTCGGTGTTTCTATCTGGTCACCCTGGAGAAATATTTTCTCTCGTCTCCCAAAACGTATCTACTCGAAGGTTCTTGCCACCACGGACATGGAGATCAAGTACAAGCCGAAGGTCCTGATTTCCCAAGTTTGGAACGCAATCATTATCTCTATGTATCGGGAGCACCTTCTTGCTATCGATCATGTGCAAAAGCTTCTGTACCACCAAGTGCCATCTGAGCAAGAAGGCAAGCGAACTCTGCGTGCACCCACATTCTTCGTTTCCCAGGAAGATCAGTCTTTCAAGACCGAGTTCTTCCCACCAGGTAGCGAGGCTGAACGCCGAATTTCCTTCTTCGCCCAGTCGTTATCTACCCCGATGCCGGAGCCTCTCCCCGTCGACAACATGCCCACATTCACCGTCCTGATCCCTCACTATGGTGAGAAAATTCTTCTTTCTCTCCGTGAGATCATCCGTGAAGATGAGCCCTACTCTCGTGTCACCCTTTTGGAGTATTTGAAGCAGCTTCATCCTCACGAGTGGGATTGCTTTGTCAAGGACACCAAGATCTTGGCAGATGAGACATCTCAGTTCAATGGAGAGGACGACAAGAACGAAAAGGATGCCGCAAAGAGCAAGATCGACGATCTGCCCTTCTACTGCATTGGTTTCAAGTCGGCCGCCCCCGAGTACACGCTCCGTACCCGTATCTGGTCCTCTCTTCGCTCTCAGACCTTGTACCGAACTGTCTCCGGTTTCATGAACTACAGCAGGGCTATCAAGCTTCTGTACCGCGTCGAAAACCCTGAAGTCGTGCAGATGTTTGGTGGAAACTCCGAAAAGTTGGAGCGTGAGCTTGAGAGAATGGCTCGTCGCAAGTTCAAAATTTGTGTTTCGATGCAGCGTTATGCCAAGTTCACCAAGGAGGAGCGTGAAAATACCGAATTCCTCCTCCGAGCCTACCCCGACCTCCAGATTGCTTACCTTGATGAAGAACCCCCGGCCAATGAAGGTGAAGAGCCACGTCTTTACTCTGCCCTGATTGATGGACACTGTGAACTTCTCGATAACGGTATGCGGAAGCCCAAGTTCAGGGTTCAACTCTCTGGCAATCCCATTCTTGGAGATGGCAAGTCAGACAACCAGAACCACTCAATCATCTTCTACCGCGGAGAATACATCCAGGTTATCGATGCCAATCAGGACAACTATCTCGAAGAGTGCTTGAAGATTCGCAGCGTTCTCGCTGAGTTCGAAGAGCTCACCACTGACAATGTTTCGCCCTACACTCCCGGAATCGCCACGTCGAAAGAGGCGCCCGTTGCTATCCTTGGTGCCCGTGAATACATTTTCTCCGAAAACATTGGTGTTCTTGGTGATGTCGCCGCCGGTAAAGAACAGACGTTCGGTACCCTGTTTGCTCGTACTCTTGCCCAGATTGGTGGAAAGCTGCATTATGGTCACCCCGATTTCCTCAACGGTGTCTTCATGACCACAAGAGGCGGTATCTCCAAGGCCCAGAAAGGCTTGCACCTCAACGAAGATATCTATGCTGGTATGAACGCAATGATTCGTGGTGGTCGCATCAAGCACTGCGAGTACTTCCAGTGCGGTAAAGGTCGTGATCTTGGTTTTGGCTCTATTCTTAACTTCACTACCAAGATTGGTACTGGTATGGGCGAGCAGATGCTGTCAAGAGAGTACTATTACCTGGGTACTCAGTTGCCACTCGATCGGTTCCTGTCTTTCTATTATGCTCACGCCGGTTTCCACATCAACAACATGTTCATTATGTTGTCTGTGCAAATGTTCATGGTCGTTCTGATCAACTTGGGAGCCTTAAAGCATGAGACAATCACCTGCCACTACAACTCTGATTTACCTGTTACCGACCCGCAAATGCCAACGTTTTGTGCGCCACTCACTCCCATTGTGAACTGGGTTAACCGTTGTGTTATTTCCATCTTCATCGTCTTCTTCATCTCGTTCGTTCCTTTGGCTGTCCAAGAGTTGACCGAGAGAGGCCTGTGGCGTATGGCGACCCGTCTGGCTAAGCATTTCGGATCGTTCTCCTTCATGTTCGAGGTGTTTGTCTGCCAGATTTATGCAAATGCTGTCCACCAAAACCTTTCCTTCGGCGGTGCTCGCTACATCGGTACCGGTCGTGGTTTTGCGACTGCCCGTATTCCTTTCGGTGTTCTGTACTCGCGATTTGCGGGTCCGTCAATTTACGCTGGTTCTCGTCTTTTGCTCATGTTGCTCTTCTCGACCTCCACCGTCTGGACTGCCTCTCTGATTTGGTTCTGGGTCTCTCTGCTTGCCCTCTGCATCTCACCATTCCTCTTCAACCCGCACCAGTTCGCTTGGAATGACTTTTTCATCGATTACCGCGACTACATCCGCTGGCTTTCTCGTGGTAACTCTCGCTCCCATGCCTCATCCTGGATCGGCTTTTGCCGCTTGTCTCGCACCCGTATCACTGGTTATAAGCGCAAGCTTCTAGGTGTGCCTTCGGAGAAGGGATCGGGCGATGTTCCTCGAGCTCGCATCACCAATATCTTTTTCAGCGAGATCATTTCCCCGCTGCTTCTTGTTGCAGTGACCCTCATTCCATACCTTTTCATCAACTCTCGAACTGGTATCACTGACGATGCGGAAGGGGGCAATGAACCGGTTAACGCCGTCATCCGTATTGCCATTGTAGCCTTCGGACCGATTGGTATCAACGCTGGTGTTGCTGGTGTCTTCTTTGGTATGGCTTGCTGTATGGGACCGTTGCTTAGCATGTGCTGCAAGAAATTTGGTTCCGTGCTGGCGGCTATTGCTCACGCTGTGGCTGTCATCATCCTGCTTGTCATTTTCGAGGTCATGTTCTTCCTCGAGCATTGGTCTTGGCCTCGGTGCTTGATGGGAATGATCGCTATGGCTGCTATCCAGCGATTCATCTACAAGCTCATCATTTCTCTCGCCCTGACCCGTGAATTCAAGCATGACCAGTCCAACATCGCTTGGTGGACTGGAAAATGGTACAACATGGGTTGGCACTCTCTTTCTCAACCCGGACGAGAGTTCCTGTGCAAGATCACAGAGCTGGGCTATTTCGCAGCGGACTTCGTCATTGGCCACATTCTTTTGTTCATCATGCTGCCTGCGCTGTGCGTCCCGTACATCGACACTTTCCATTCGGTGATCCTCTTCTGGCTGCGCCCAAGGTAAGGCTTCCATGGTTCCCTTGTATTTGTTCACCGTCTAACATAATTACAGCCGGCAAATCCGCCCGCCTATCTACTCCCTAAAGCAGTCCAAGCTTCGCAAGAGAAGAGTGATCCGGTTTGCCATTTTGTACTTCGCCATGCTCGTTTTGTTCCTCGTCCTTATCATCGCTCCGCTCATTGTGCGGAACATGGATATCAGTTTCCCTGAGATCCCCTTGGACCTCATGCAACCTCTTGACAAGGACAACAACGACACCATGACCAGCTATACCGGCGAGGGTCTTCCCCAGGGCTATAAGCCTGTCGCATCCCCGTCATCATATTTGTAGTTGATTACTTTCTGTCAACTACATTTTGCTACATTATTTTTGATATGGAATATGGGAACGAGATGTATAAAGTGTCCAGCGCTTTGAAGTTGCTGTTGAGCCTGTCGCGCACGTTTCTCTTTCCGTGTTATTCTTCTCTCTTTCAACCGGAACCTAGTTTCTGGAAGACTTAATGGCTTCAATATCTATCGGCTTGTTTTGTATTCGCGAGGTGTACTGTGGTCTTGTTCATTATGTGAAACCATTAGACTAGCAAATTTCCATTTATTGCTTTCGTTTGTTCAGACTGATTCCGAGTCCTCCGTAGACTTTGTAGCAATAAATGAAATGCCCAGTGTTGACTCGAGAGTCCTCACTTGTCACGTGAGACTTCCGGGGTCTCGGAAATGCAGGCCGCAGCCTCAGGCTTGGAATCCTCTCATTTTGGACGGGATGCTTGAAACAACGACCTCCTACACCATTTCCAGTCCCCTACTTCTTCAGCTCCGTCCTTCTCGTTCATTCTACGCTGAGCCAATGCTATCATTTTTATTGTAAGCTCTTTGTCACAAACCACCAACTTTTCCATCGCGCTGCGTGCGCTTCTGCCTGATTTCCTTTCACCATGGACGTCCAGGAGACTCAGCGCCTCCTTTCCGAGTACCTCCAGGAGCTCGCCAATATTTTCCACCGTGTTCCAGGCTCAGCGATTTTCCTGCGATATGTGAAGTCTAGCTACCAGAACGATCCTATCCGATCGGCTGTTGAGCTGTTTCTGTTCCTGTTCGCCGTCCGCTATTTGCTCGCCCCGAAGTATTCTACGAAGCCCGGTGTCGTACAGCTTTCGGAAGATGAAATTGATGATTTGGTGGACGAATGGACTCCAGAGCCGCTTGTGGGCAATGCAACTGCTTTAGAAGAGATGGAGGTGGAGAAGAGACCGGTCATTGTTGGGTATGAATCTCAAGGTCTCCGGTTCTTCAGTGTTGACATTAGGGAAATCCCAGGCCGATCGGTCCGAAATCTAAGCTCTCGAACGGTCGAACAGTGACGAATCTCGGTTCCTACAACTTCTACAACTTCAATACGAATGAGTCTATCAAGGAAAAGGCTATCCAGACACTCCGCAATTACGGCGTTGGACCCTGTGGCCCTCGAGGTTTCTACGGTACTCAAGATGTCCACATGAAGACGGAGGCGGACGTTGCGTCCTACCTTGGCGTCGACGCATGTATCATGTACTCACAAGCATTTTCGACAATCTCCAGTGTGATCCCGGCATTCTCGAAGCGAGGTGATATCATCGTTGCGGATAAGGGAGTGAACTTTGCAATTCGGAAAGGTATCCAGATTTCTCGGAGTATGGTTCGTTGGTACGAGCACAATGATATGGAAGATCTAGAGAGAGTTTTGGCGAAGGTCACAAAAGAGCAAGCGAGGAAGCCTCTTACCCGGCGGTTCATTATCACTGAAGGCTTGTTTGAGTCCTATGGTGACATGATTGATTTGCCTAGAATTGTTGGTTGCCATACCTGATTCCCCTTGGATTCCGAGCTGATAAAGTGAAGATTGAACTCAAGTTGAAGTATAAGTTCCGCCTTATCCTGGACGAAACCTGGTCATTCGGTGTTCTGGGAAGGACAGGGCGTGGTGTCACTGAGCATCAAAATGTGGACGCCGCCGAGGTTGACATGATTGTGGGCTCGCTGGCTGGCCCATTGGTTGCAGGAGGAGGGTTCTGTGCAGGCTCAGAGGAAATCGTCCACCACCAACGTATCTCGGCTGCCGCATACACGTTCTCTGCAGCACTACCTGCTCTTCTATCAACGACCGCTAGCGCCACAATCAATGTACTTCAGAACAGCCCGGAAATCGTTTCGCAACTGAGGGAGCTCACGAAGACTATGTGGACGCAGCTTGATCCCCGCAGTGACTGGGTCTATTGCACCAGTGCACCGGAGAACCCAATCATGATTCTTGTGCTTAAGCCTGAAGTAGTTGCGGCAAAGAGGCTTTCTTTGGAGGATCAACAATTCGTCCTGCAGGATGTAGTCGATGAGGTATGAGTTTACTCTCTGCAACATTTTGCTACGAGTTACTGACACTGTGCTCAATATAGTGCCTTGCAAATGGTGTTTTGGTAACGCGCCTGAAGACCCTCGATGACAACTTTGAGCCAAAGCAAAAGGTCCCTGCTGCCCTGAAAGTGTGCGTTACAATTGGCTTGACGAAGAAGGAGATCGAGAAGGCGGGAACTATCATTCGTCACGCCATCACAAAAGTCCTGAGCAGAAGGAAGTAATTACCATCTACATCTGAATCCATGCCTCCCTCAACCTACCAATAAACGTGGCCATGACGCGTTTAACGAGCCCATGAATCTGCCGTTCCAAACGACTCTCATCTCGTTCTCTACCTTACAAGGTTCCTAACGACACTTCTTCTTCTTACGCCATTCTTGTACAGAGACTTTTGAAAGGCCTGCCGCACGGCAGGCGCCCTTTCAATCCTAATTACCTATGGACATACGCCACGTGGAAAGTCCCACCTCTTCTTTCCCTTTTCCGTGGCCGGCGGAATCAGGAGCCCCTTTCCACTATACTACCTAATAACTTCTCTGTGTCTTTTTAATAAATGTTTGGGGTTTAGCTCTCGTTCAGGCATTGCTGCATTATTAGAGCCTGCATTATTTTAATGAAAACTGGTTTTTTTCTTGTTCCTCTAGTTATTCCTGTTACCGAGCCTCGATTCTGTAACGGTGTTTTGTCTTCAGTCCTTGGTGGAGTTTATCAGGAAACTAGGTACCTACAGTAAGTTGATAGTGATAGGTATGTTGGTAGAGGTAGAATAGGCTCGTATCTACCGCTCTTTCCTTCCTGACACATCATTCAATCCTACCTACTCACTTATTCGTGAGGCCCCATGTTTTACCTCTCTAACTTGAATCATAGGTATAGCATCTCATGGTGAGCATAGCAGAGAATTGCAATCCTTCAGGGTATAAATCCATTCAAGTTGGCCGTATGCAGGCTCTTGCAGGAATCTACTCCCACACAGATTTTCTTTGTCGTTGTCGACTGGGTGTTCGGTCTGTTGGCTGGCAATGCCCTGGCTGATAGTTTGCTCTACGGGAAGAGGTAGAGTGCATGAACTGATTATGTTGATGAGGTCTTGAGGCCCTGATCTCCAATAAACTGCTAGTTGCTGTAGTAGTTGTCAATTTAAAGCTACACTATGTATGTAGTGACACTGTTCATATCTGAGTTCGATATAGTGCAAGTACTGTGGCTGTAAATTCGTGCAATTCCAAGAGAACAATAATACTACCGATACCAGAATCAAAGCCCTACGCCTGCCCGAGTTCGATTGTCCTTGTTTGCCTTCTGGAGCTGTTGGATCAGGCCGATTACGCCGGCACCGCCAACAATGTCATCTACATCTTCCGTCTCGCCATCGTCGACTTCGTTGCTCACGAGATTCATCCGCCAGGAATCTTCGAGGTTGCTGTCCCCAGCATGCGGGGTTCTTCGTTGGCCCGCTGGGGGTGTAATGGATGATGTTCCTGTGTTGTTGTCGGCGGTTATCGATTCCGAAACGGGGGGTGGAGGAGGTCGGGCGAGACGGTGGCGGTTAGGCTGATGGGAGGGCATGTTGCGGGTTGTGGAGCGGAAGCCTGATATTGAGGGTTGGTGATGCGGGTCGAGGAGCATCGAAGGCGCGGGTGAGGAGTCGATATCGTTGAGACCGAATCGAGTAGCGCCAAGAGCAGATTGTTGGCTTTGGCGAGGGAAACTTGGATCGTATCGGTGGCCAATGTTACCCACGCCGACGAGAGATGGGGATCCTAAGGAGGGGAAATTCGGTGGAGGATGGAAGGGGCGTTTGCTGGGGTGATTGGGCCGAGGGTTTCCGCCATAGTGATCGAGGAAGCCGTAGTATGAGGCTAGCATTTTTCCGTCTTTTGTTGAGAAGTAATCTGTGCGAGGATCTTGTCTTGTAGGGTTGCGCTGGTTAATAGTTCCCTGATTCGTACCCTTCTTGAAGTCGAAGACCGCAAAGGAGCAAAGGTATCCCATGCCATCGACATGAACGGTAAATTCCCGAAAGAAGTCGATCACACGTTCGCTACATCTGGGCAGACTGAACCATAGGATAAAGGGCGTGAAGATCATGCTCAGTATCTCTTCCATGAAGATGACAATCTTTGGCTGGTATAAGGCGGCAAATTCTGTTCGGATCTCGTCACTATGCAGCTTATCGTTCCAGTGATTTGGGCAGTAGTGCGTATTTTCGATCACATCGAGAAGGGCGTACTCTGGTTCAAATACATTCGTGTCTTCTGGAGCTATTCCTCGAGCGACCGCATATATAGACCCGAAGACTCCCAGATAGAAGAGTGTAGTTCGATCGTGGGTTAACTCGAATCCTAGAAAGAGCTCTGGGTCTACAATGGATGCCACAGCTAATACGGAGGTTAGTGCGCCGGAAACAAAGGCGACGAATCCTGCAACCTGGACAGTTTTGTCTTTCGGGAACTGGTCCAGATAGCGAGTTGCATAAGGGTACGACATATTGACCCGCCGCTGAAACAGATGCCATAGCTCGTTAAACTCGCGGAACTTCCATTCAGCAAGTGGCGTATATTGGCGCGAGCCGAGCTGTGAGGGGGCGGTTTTGTACTCGTTGAAATAACGATAGAAATAATGCATCAAGAAATAGACGACGATGAAGGGCGCTATGAAAATGTTCATGATGCCAAAAAACATAAACCGACGCCGCAAGCCTTCACTCAAGGCCTTTCGGTGGGTATCTTTCAAGAATAGGGTTCGAACCTGACCTTGTTCATTGAAGACATAATCCATGATGCAAAGTTTGATATTCCACTCGAGAGTACGAGAGAATAGTTGCCTATTCCGCAGAAACGGTATGGGGAGCGTAAGATCCAATATGTCCTTATTGATCAATGCAATGAGATAGTTCTCCTTGCGCATCAAGCGATTTGCGATATCGTGCGCGTCCATTCGTTGCTTAGATTGACTGCCCAGCAATCTGCGGTTGTTTGCTGAGACAGCACCGGCAGTGGCAGGATTGGAGTCTCTCAGGTTCATCAGCCGTTGTACAACCTCTTGCCAGGAAATCGTTTGAATCTCAGAGTCGGAGATTCCCAGTAAGTAATGATAAAAGTCATGCATGTGCTTATGCCTCCTGATATCCAGAAAGAACATAATGACTCTGAATATCCAGACAGCGCACAAGAGCCAAAGCAGAAAGGTAGACCAGAAGGGCATATTTCTGGTGCATTGTGGGAATAGAATTTGATCCAAAGTTTTGCTGCTACGGACCAGACGGTAGTCGATGCAGTTTGTGAGAAATGTAGTAAATCCAACAATAAATGCGGATGTCCTGGTTGCTATTAGCACACGAGCTTCAAGTTGAGATCAACGCAGATAGGGCAAGGGCGCACAAAAGACTCAAGACCCGATGTAGCTGAATGGACCATATCCCGTTCCCGAGGTAGTAGATATAGACATCCTTCAGATAATTATCTAAATTTTCTACATTTGCCCATCTCCACATCGCCTTCTCCTTGGGATCAATCGAAGCCATGTTAGGGTGACCGGCGGACCAGATGCTTTTTGGGCGATTTCGCCGGGGAAGACCATGATGCGGTCGTTGATCCCCAGTAGTATCCCACCGAATGTGGTCGTGTGGGGAGTAATGAGGAGATTGAGAGGGCTGGGGATCAGAGAGGTGGTGAGAGGGTGGTGGTGGGAGCCGCGATCTTAAATCATCATCATCCTCGTGGCCCTCCATCAGGAGGGAAGCCGGAACATCATCATCATGGTCATCGTCATCATCGTCAATAGGATCCGGCCGCGGGGACATTGTCTGCATCCACCTAGAGTCGTTAGGCTTACCACGACGAATCCTAGAACTAGCAGCATTCCTTGAACCCCCTCTTTGCATGACTTGAGGGGTGAGAAAGGTATCACTGGGACTCGGGGATTCCTCTCTTGTCGCATCGGCCATCGCATCTTCCAGCTCACGATCACTAAAACGACCGCCTAGGTTGACATCGCTCCCAAATTCTAATCCTGCACGCTCTTCCGCATCTAGATCATCGAGGTCGTCGTCATGTTGCCTAATTGTTTCGTATACCGAGGGAGAACCGCTGGGGGGCAGGAACCGAGACATAACATTTGAGGCCATCATGTTGGGCGAGGCTGGATAGGAACATATAGCCTTGTCATCGGCAAGATAGAAACAGTAGTTAGCTAGAAAAATTGCTAAGCAAGATCCATTCTTGAGAGGTAATCATCTGTGCAGACTCCAGAGATGAGTATAGAGCGGATGCGGAGAAGATAACGAATGATAGCTGCGGTCGGAGTAGTTATCCCGCTGGAGTTGCGAAACGCGAAGGGGGCAAGACAACGGAAGAAAAGGCAAGACCTAAAGCTCTGTTTGATTGAACGTGAAGATAGACAGCCAGAAGCTGGTCTAGATGAGATAACAGGAGCAGCTGATGAGTGGCCTCGACCCCATGACATCGGTAGAAGCTCACGAGCCGCAGCGCCAGGCGCAGTTCAGACGAGATGATGCAGGCGGTCAGCGAGCTTCAGTGCCTGAGAGTCATGTGACTAAAACGTATGGAGTACGTTGTACACAGTGCCACATAGGCTAGGCTAACTACTCCGCAGTACGTACAAATTCTTCAGATTTATATCAGTTTCTTCAGCACTGAGCTGAGGCCCAGAAGTAACTATGAGTCGTAATCGACTCCGAATAATGTTGGGCAGAATTGAGAATCGAAGTGGAAATCGCTGACGACACGAGTCAGGACGGTGGAATTGAGACGCCAACGGGAAAGGAGTAGAAAGTGAAGGTTGCGGGGCCTCTGGCCTCCTCCCGCAGCGGAACTCCAGTTACTCTTCGCCGCTTCGGAGAGGACAGTAGAAAAGGCCCTCCGACGCTTGAGCTGAAAATTGGCTATGCAGCTGGCTGGTAATAAGGGTATGCTTATGCTTCTTGAGGAAACTAATAGTGAGTATTTGAGAATCAGGGTCCCAATAAGCTTTACCGCTACTAAGCAGGGCAGGCGCCAAATTGCGGGACATGAGACATGCATCGACACATTACAACTCGAACCTCGGACAGAAACTGGAGATGCAGTGATTGGCCGCCAGCCTGCCGTGTGGCTCCTTGTTTGGCGATGATTTATCTGACTCTATAGCCTGTGAAGTGTGAACTATCTAGACTCTATCTTGCCAACATCTCAACTTGTTGTTCTTAGCTGACAAGGCAGCTTGTCAATCTGGGCCGTAGGTACTTCAGTTCGAAAGACGCAGCCCAGATAGTAGTAACAACTTTCTGTCTTCAACCCTGCAGAAGTGGCGTATCCAAAGGAAGAGTACTAGTTAGTAGTAAGTAGGCGGGTGGTAATTTAGCAGAAAGGATCATGCTCGCTCGTCAGGTAGTCCACTTCGGTACGTAGTCTACCCCAGTGCTCCCGCGATGACTTGCAGAGGACGGACCTCCAAGGCTCCAGCTGGACGGCGTGATAATCCTGATACTCCGTAGGTCTTAATCCAGCATCCTAGGTTGGCTGAGTTTCCGCATGATCGTTGCCACTATTTCCATTGAATGTCGCGATTACAAGCTCACTCTGCTCGCACGGGATGTTCTCGGAAACCCGGTCCATATGCCCACATCCATGATCCTGCAAGCTAAAAGACCCGGAAGCACTGAGCAGCATGGAAGAACGGAGGGGGGGTTCCTTTCTTGTTGAAGAGACCTGGGAGGAGTTTAGCAGGAGTGAGTTTGATTTGATCACGGACATGACAGGGAAGGGTCTTTATGAAAAGTGGGCTCCAATTAGAAAGGTATAACAAGCACTTTTCACACACCGACTCAAGTGGTGGTGTTCGACTATCGTCACTTGCTCTGTCAATGATTCATAAGCATCCATTGGAGACTTTGGAGTGCGGGTCGAGATTCTGCTTATCATCCTGTCGGCAGAATACCGGGTTGATCAGTATCCTCTCCGAAGCATACGGAGTAGTAGGACTGTAGGACTCTGAGTCTCACGTATATACCATATTTGTAGTGAAAGAGAGTGGTGGGGGAGAAGAGTCAGGAGTCAAAACTCAGAACTCAGGACAGAGTGAATGTGGATCTAGCCATCAAGGCCCGAACCAAATGGTTTCCACCATGCTCGTATCTCGATGACAATTGACGAGCTGGTTCTCCTGAGGAAGGACTGTTGAAGGAGAACTTCGAAGAAGAGAGGAGGGTGCACATCAACATGGAGTCATCTATTGTGTTTTCTGGTATAGCGAGCAGATATGTTTAGTATTTAGTTGTTGTTGCTGTTGTTGTTACTGTTCTTTTGTCAACACCTCCATCGTTATCCTCCCCGTCTCACTCTTCTCTCACTTGATTCTCACCATATTCTCACCTTTCTTTGATTCCTCTTCTCCCCCCACCCTTCCTCCTCCTTCTTACTATCTCCCCGACTGCCGAACCACCCCTGTTGTCGAACAACAGGCATAATATTACACCTGTTCGATCGATAAAAGTACTAAGAACTCAAAAAAGGTACTTCCACTCCCCCGGCATTTGGCCTTGACGTGCGATCTGCAACCGTCCAACCCGCGCAGTCCGGACACAAATTCAAAAAAAAAAAAAAAAAAAAAAAAAAGCCATCGATCGGACGCCTCCAGGCTGTTATCTGGCGGCCGATTGAACCTGCACCAACAAGCATAGAATAATTGGCTGAGCAAGAGCGACAGTATGTGTTGACAATCCAATGATATCACGTTTTGGCGGGCGGTTGGACCAGCACCGGCGCGCGCTGTCTGTCGCTTGGTGCTCCCGTACCACTTTTTCCTCTCCTCCACACTCTTCCCCTCCCCAAGAAAGCTAACCCGCTCAACCATGCCTTTCTAGCATCCAACTTCACCATGCCAATTTGACACCTCTGCACCACCTCAATTTTACCTCTCCTCCGTTATCGACCACAAGCTCGCTCTCCCTCCTCGCCTTCCACCTCCGTGACGCTTCCCTCCCCCTCCCTTCCAGCTCCCTC